>NW_026924061.1:0-229971 GCF_032062105.1 Saccostrea cuccullata | reverse complement strand
TCTTTCTACAATATAAAGAATTTGTAAACCTTCTATGATGTTTAAAATTCTGCCTCTCTGAAAAAAAGTTTGATTGTATTATCTATGCTGAGTTTCGGGCAAAATTTGCAGATTCTTATCGTCATGTGGTGGCGTATCCATATGAGTGAAACAATTCTCTGGAGAAACGTTTACAATAACTAAACAAACAAAAATTTAAACACGCGCAAGCAAAAACAACCAGCAAAATGCAGAAAGTGAATCTTAGGAAATGATTGATTGATTGATTGTACATATTGTTCAATGTCCCTCTCGAGAATTTTTTTACTCATATCGAGAGGTCACCGTATGCCGGTGAAGGACTTTAAATTTAGACCTATACTCGGCACTCAGGGCCTTTGAGCAGTTAGGGTTCTTTATCGTGCCAACGCCTACCGTGACACGGGACCTACGTTTTAAGGTCATATCCGAAAGACCCGTGACTTTCACTTCTAGTGCCGCACGCTTGGCGAAGGAAAAGTCATTACCTTTGTTTTCGTCTTAGGTATGACGCGGCGCCGCGAACGACAATCGAACCCTGGCCTCCCGATCACGAAGCGAGCCCTTATCTTTAAATAAAATCACATAACTTTCAAAGAGTTATGAAAGTAAAGGGGTTTAGCTTTGATGTGTAAATTCATAAAGAACTTCATGCAAAATTGCTCTTCCCTGACACTTCACTAAACTAGTGTATAACTTTTACTTCCACTTTATATATCATTTAATGACTTACCTTTCACCTAAGATGCTTTTCAATAAGTAGATTTAAGATTTTAATACAGTAAATATAGAAAAATGGGTAAGTTTATGATCGTCTTGAAATAATCTTTTTTTAAATTGGACGTAAAAACGTTCTGGAGAAACAAAATGTGACGTATGATTTCTTGTATTACGTTATGTCACCCCACTATCGATGTTCTTGGAGAGGGGTTATAAACAAAGGCTAGTTAAATTCTATCATTTAAATCCCTTGAAACAAAGAGGGGAAGTACTGAGCTTAATGTGCGTAGGGGTGTGAAGTGCAGGCATGGGGTGGGTAAATTGATTGCATGCATGAGTAACGGAAGTGACGTCAGTAGTTATCTATTTTAGAACGAATATTTTGCTTTGTAGTGCCCTTTTTAATTTCTTCAACATTTGAATTAGTACAAATGCCATAATGTCCTTTACCCTTCAAAATCAAATAGCTTAACATCCCTATACGTACAAGTAATCTATACCTGTTAATTCAAAATATTCAGAAAATCCAAAAGTTGCAGGATGGGCGGATGTTGATTCGCCGTGCTTAACTAGAACTTCTTTGATTGTGTCATAGCCACAGACGACAATGATAGTTTGACCAAAGACCTTCAACGTTATCAGATCGCCATGTTTCTTCTGGAGGTCACTGAGGGAAAAAATGCAACATTATTTTATGTCTCACTTAATCGTGTTTATCCATGGTTTATTCTCATGTCTTCGATCATTTGAAAGAATATACATGTATCATTTTCCAATTGCATAGATTATTCAATTATTTTGATAACATTCACCCTCCAAATTGTTATTATTCATATGTTCAAAATAGTAAAGAAAAATTCATTTGTAAATTTTTTAAATATAAAATTCATTGTCTAATTGCAAAATATAACCCATCTGTAAATTGTTTTGATAAAATTTGTTTTCCAGCTTCATAAACATTGCATAATTTCATACTTTCAAATAGGAAAATTAAATAAGTTAGAGGAATATAGGAGCATCTGGTTTGATGTCTATGTTTCCCACGAGCAGACATCAAGGTTCCCTGGGCGGGAGATTCCCATCATCATGTGACCAAAACATCGCCAGAAAACCGACCAGTGGAGCAGTAGTTAGGAAAATAACTGACAGATATAGAATGGACTTCTTTAAAAAAAAAAATAGACAGACCAAAACACATTTAATTATACTCTCTCTCTCTCTCTCTCTCTCTCTCTCTCTCTCTCTCTCTCTCTCTCTCTCTCTCTCTCTCTCTCTCTCTCTCTCTCTCTCTCTCTCTCTCTCTCTCTCTCTCTCTCTCTCTCTCTCTCTCTCTCTCTCTCTTTTTACAACACGATGCACGTTGTTAATAACGTACTTGTTGCATTTCTGCAAGTGACAACGCAGTAGCTCAATGTAACTACGTATACGCCGTAGCTCAATGGATAACGCGCTATCTGGTAGTTCACAACACGCTATCGCGCATATGACACCGTCGCGCTTACATAACTGATATTACAAAAATGCGTTAGCGCGACGGCTTGTTGTGTAAAGTTGTTTTAAAGTAAAGGCGTTTTGTGTGTTAGCACGGTGGTGTGTCATGAAAAACTAAAACAAAAGACTAAAGCCAGTCCTTACTAATTCACTTCGTTCGTAGGATGGCTTTATTCAGACTGCATAAAAAACGTGCTAGGAGGTTGTCACTTTGCGCTTGCGCGTTGTTCATAACGCTTTGTAAATGACCCTATCAGGACACCATAATAAAGGATAAACTTTGTTGTTGATTTCTTAAGGTTCATATAAACTCTCTGCTTACTCATATAAAATGTTGCTTGAATCTTAATGATTTTCTAGAAGAAATGTATATTAATTATAAGTAAAATACAGACAATATTCATAGCATAGATTGCGGGGCAAAATTGGACCAACAAAAAACAACTTGAGAAATCTATAAAGGAATAATAGACATTTATGACACTAAGAATTATCTCTCTTATCAGAGTATCGCTGAACCTTAAATGCACTTGCATGAAAAAATTCAGGGTGTTGGTTAATTTGTAAAACTCTATATGAGTGTGTAGATAAAAGAGGAAATGCATTAATAAGTCACCCCAAAGATAATTTATCTAAATCTGCTTGAAGATTAGTATTTAAGGTTTCGTCAAAGGTCTGAAAAATAATTTTTACAATAGCTCAAAAACTATGTGTGGTATAAAGTCAAAATGTTTTCAAGTTATAAATATATCATTGATAAATAGATAGAAAGTATCACTTGATAACAAATATTTTAAAAAAGATGTTTTTTGAGAAAAAGTGTATCAGAAAATGTATCATATTTAAAGAGAAATGCTCCTGCTTAATTCTGTTCTTTTTTGTGAAAACCATCATTGCAGAAATAATATATGTTTATCATTGAAGGGCAAGTTGGATGTTAATGGTCTCTGAAAGGCTGTTATTGAAAGCATGACATGTATAAAGAAAAGACCCCTATAGAACCCGCCATTTGCAATGTACTTTCGCTTTCAAGTCTTAACATTTTGGACAAAATAAACAGGGAAAACAACTTTCCAGAGGCTATCTAAGTCCAACTTGTCCTTCATTGATAAACATATTTTGTTTCTGCCGTGATGGTTTTCACTAAAAGCACGGAATTAATTAGGTGCATTTTCTGAATGCATTTTTAAAAAGATTTTATTTATTCCAAGTATTTTTATCAAGTGATACTTTCTATCTGTTAATCAATGAAAAATTTATAAACTGTAAAAAGATTTAACTTTATACCTCACATAGTTTTGGAGATATTGTAAAAATAAATTTTTGGACATGTTGACCTTTGACGAAACCATAAACTGACACACCTTAGTCGCAGGATAATGAAATGTGCCGTCCCTGCTTGTGGCCATCAAATGCAAGCAAAGCAAAAAAAAGTGAGTAAAAATAGCTACCTGGAGTGGTTTTTAAATATCTCGGTAGCCAGGGCATGGTAATTAAGGGCGAATTTGTTGCACATAAACTGGTTCAGGTTTTGGTTTAAGGTTTTAAACTAGGTTTTCAAACTGGTTTAAATTTCAATCCGGTTTACCTCGGTAAAACAAATGAACAGTTTATACAAGATGGCGTCAAAAAGATGCAGAACAACATACATGTTAATTAAACAAATTATACATCCAAATCTTTTTCTTAATATAAGTATCTAAGAAATTATAAGTATTTATCATGTTTATATTCTTTGATTATCTTACTTAAGAAATAAGGTATCATTTTTTGAGTTTTATTGGGATATAAAACGGGTTGGTCACTTGATCAAATCCCATAAAGCCCTTCAGATTTGATCATGGGCCAACCCGTTTTACATCCCAATAAAACTCAAAACATGATACCTTATTACTTCTTGTTACATTTGTGACTTATTCATACTTTAAATTTGCCTGATTGTGACTTTTAACGTGTGAAATGCATTATTTTTCAAACCCAACTGCATGTATGTAATCCACTGAACGCGCGTCGACACTTTATGACGTAACTGAGAAGTTACGTCGAACGTTTATCCACACGCACATCTATGACCTCTTGACCCTCTATATCTGTTTTTATACAGTTATAAATACGCTTGCTTTCAGTAGTGTTATATAAAGGAAAACATTTGCAAATTAATGTAAAATTTTATTGTTAAAGTGCAGTATTTATATTTTTAATGCCTCTAAGATTAATCAAAATTAACACTTTCCAGATTTAGACACATGGAAAGATAAACACTCGGGTATAAATAATTACTCTTTAGATTTCCAATTCTTTACAGTATGTTCTACAATTTACCAGACATATTGAAGTTTGTCTAAATGATTCAAAAATTATTTTTGAAAAGGAAAATTTAACATAATCTGTTCATTGTTATTGAACATTTAACACCATTATTTTCAATATGCAGCATTTATCTATTCTCTGAAGCCTTATATATACATGTAGAACATCAAATATCAGAATGTGGCATTTTAGTCAAAAGAGTTGTTTGTCCCCGAAAAAACAATTATTTATAACATTTTCTCTTTATTAGAAAATCCACCATCTTTCATCATCGCGATATCGGAATACTTCCCGCTCTTTTGTTAACCAAATAAACCACCATCGGAGGTGGTTTGGTTGGTTGAACGAACTAGTTTCAGTTACAGCAAAAACAAATGAAAAACCGGTTCTGGGTTTAAACTAGTTTAAAACTAGTTTGTGGAACAAATGAACGGTTTACAAAACTGGTTCAAAACTAAACCCAGTTTTTGAGAAACAAATTCACCCTAAGTGTAAGTTAGTTTATATCTGCACCAGCCGCTTAATCTCTTCAAAAAGTGCAATATATTTTTTGGGGGGAATGGAAAATAAATAACACCTAATTAGGGAAAAAATTAATTTTACCTTTTAATTAGGGATGCCAAATCGGTCAATTTTTAATACTCGGCTACTCGGACATTTTTCCGATCAAGTACCCGGGTACTCGGTTAAAGTCTAAATAACTATGAACAAGTTAATTGATAACTGTAAAACATTGTAAACTCTTGTAGAAATAAAACCACATGTTCTGATGGGAGGTTTACCTGTAAATTTGTTGTAACAATTATGATCACTTTGTGTCCGACGAAATTTAATCAAACATTTTTTAAAGTTCAATTTATTTATCAGATACATGTAAATACGAGAAATAAAATCATAAATTGTGGTTTTGTTTTAAAAAAATAACCTATTCCCTAATTGTAATGTAACTCTTTGATGCGTTCGACGTCGAAAATATAAGTCGTCAGAGCTACGTGTACAGTATCAACTTGATCAAGTTTTCCTATAACAGAGCGTATTTACGATCTTAGTACACTTTTCGATCCCAAATTTCATAAAATTATGAGACGATATCGATATGTTGTAGTTTGGTGCAATGATGGACATAAGATTTTTAAAGCGTTTGCATTCAAACCATTTGCAATAAATGGCACGAAATCAAACGCATCCATATTAACCATCGCACGTGCAATATCGTCTATCTCTGTTCCCGAGAATTTACGGCTTCTGGAGAATTGACAAAATTATCTAATAGTAATTTATTTAAAAATAATAAACCTTAAACGATGTTCAGTGAAAACAAATAATTAGAGCAAACTAAATATAAAGGTAGAAGACAGTCGAAGGTGAGTAAAGCCAGGTAGTAGCAGGTGTTCGGTCACGGTCATTACTGTATAAACACTGCCAGAGGCGATAACGGTCATTTAGAGGCGCAGGAAACCCTACTTACTGTATGTACAATTGCAATGAACATTTTACGTTTTAAAAACGATGTTTTAATGCATTAATAAATAAGCTTAGATATATTTAAAAATATACATCCTAGTAACCGAGTACCGATTTTAGTATTCGATACTCGGACGTTCGATCGAGTACCCGGTTAACATGGTACTCGTTGACATCCCTACTTTTAATTTATAATTGGCCGGTCTATTTGTGATTGTGTTATAGAGTGCACATGGAGAAATGAGACGTTATTTTTTTTTATTACAACTAGTTCAGTAAAATAATTCTTAAATGACCAGTAACACATATAAATTCATGAGAAAAATATTTTAAAAACTTGCTTTAAACTAAGTATTAATTGTTGTTATTACATGTATGTTTCAATTGCATTATCATTTCTCATTAGATAATTGATAATGTATGGTTAAATAAAAAGAATTTACAATAGGTACTCCCCCGCCTGGGAATGTGTAAGATATGAAAGGAAATAGTCATGATTTCCGGATAATAATGACGTGGTGAAAGTGCATGGTGAATAAAAAATGAAAAGTTGTTAAACTAGTAAAAGTTGTTTTGAATATGCTACAGCTGTGAATGACACAAGGATACATTCTATGCCCCCAGAACGAAAGATCCCGGGGGATTATTGTTTTGTCCTGTCTGTCTGTCTGTTTGTTTGCTGTTAACTGTCCGTTGTCAACTTTAACATAGCCCATAACTATTGAGTTGGTGGGGCTATGGCTTTCATATTTCACAGGACTGGTGTATTTCTTGTGACAAGACCTTCCTTTTTGTACCGAAAAATCTGACCTCTTGACCTTGGTTTTTGACCTACTTTTACAAAGAAATACCACACATAACCTTGGCCATAAGTTTTAAACAGTTGGAGCTAGGGCTTTCATACTTAAATGTATATATATTGTAACAAGACCTTTCAGCTGGTGTTAATATTTTTTTATCTTGACCTGAGAGTTTGACCCACTTTTTTAAAACTTTAACCTTAGTCATAACTTTTGAAGAGGGCTTTCATATTTCACAGTACAGGTATATTCCTTGTTATAAGACCTTCTTTTGGGTCCAACACTTTGACCTTATGACCTTGACCTTTGGAGTTTGACATTCTTTTTTAGCCATAAGCTACTATACGGGGGCATCAGTGTTTCACAAACACATCTTGTTTTTCTACATTATGCATCGCGCCTTGCAGCATAGCCTTTTCTGCAGAAACTATGGGCATTATAACGGGACAAAGGTCTAGGGTATCAGCACATATTTCATTTTGAGAGGCCTACATCTACATTTTGATGACAATAAAGTATCTTTTAACATTGACTTTATTACATCGATGAATCCATTTGATGAGCAAATGCACTAAAATTTCATTTTTTAAAAAAAATTATTTATTTATATTGCTTAGAAGACAGACTGAAATAAAAATGATCACTATGTCAGCTTTGAATATCTGGTACTTTACTTGCATGGATGCTTTTAATGCTAAATTTTGTTTGCGGCCGATTTGATGATTTGCATCAGTTTATGTTGTTATGCGTTTATAGTGCAATCCAAAGTATTGAAATAGCTGAAAAAAGCTATTATAACAAGAGTGATAATAGGGAAAACTGTGTATATTTATTAGAAATATTTCTAAAACGTGATCCGTAATCTGTTGATACATCTAATTAAACACTACCTATAATTTTATTATATATCTCTTTTGATATCTTTAAACTTTTAATAACTTCGTTATATCTATGTCATTCCAAATAAAAATCAGCCAAAAAAATATATGTCCATCCGTGCATGTAATTTTGTTTGTATTGTGTAATTTTTTTTATAGAAAAATTGAGAGAGAAAAACAATAATCGAGCAAAATAACGAAGCACAGTAAATGTGCTAAATGGCCTTTAAGACGAGTCTTATCATTAATGCTTACCTTGCTCAATTTTATCTTGTTTACTGATTAGTCAGAAATGTGCAGCATTTTAAAACGGAAAAGGAAGGAAGGACTAGTGTATACTGTTGACGTCGTGTTCAGTATCTTTTTAGTTTTTACGTACCACACCTTCCGAAATCTTAATCATTACACGGGTTTTCCGATTGGGATCCAACATTTATATCTGATGCTGGATAATAACAGCTAGAGATTTAAAAAAAAAAGTTGAATAAAATTCGGTTTTTCGCAAAAGGGACTCAATTTTATGCTAATTTTCATTTTCATTAAATTACGTACACAGCAATAAGAAACTAGTGGTACTGTGTGCAATGAACTCACTAAATGATGTTTATGATGGCAAAGTCAATGTTTTGCTGTGGCCGGGAAACCCAAAATATGTGTCGGATCAAAAAGTAAACTAGTAGGTGCACAATGGCAATATGTAATAAAGAGTCTGTGAAAGTTTCATTAAATTTCACTCAGTGGTATAAGAGGAGTTGCAGATAAGAGCTGGGTACCCAAAAGCCGTTACGATTTGTGTACCTAGTATGTCTTATCCTCAACTCCTCTTATACCACTGCATGAATGAAATTCATGAGACTTTCACAGAATCGTTGTTATATAGTGCCATTGTGCACCTCCTATTTATACCCCCCGCTTGAAAAGCGGGAGGGTATATAGTAATCGTTAATTCCGTCCGTCTGTACGTCTGTCTGTCCGTCTAGCCGTCCGTCCGTCTGTCTGTTACGCTTTGGGGTACCCATCTCTTATCCGCAACTCCTCTCATACCACTGAATGAAATTTGCTGAAACTTTCATAGAATCTTTATTACATATTGCCATTGTGCACCTCCTATTTTACTTTTTGATCCGACATATATTTTGGGTTTTCCGGCCACAGCAAAACACGGACTTTGCCATGATAACTATATGGAGGCGGGTTTATAATTACTTTTTGATCGGACACATATTTTGAGTTTTCCAGAGCAAAACATTGACACTGCCATTTTTGGTATCTGGTCTCTGACCAGTAGAGCTTATGCGATAGTAATGCGTCCGGCGTCTGTCCGGCGTCTGTCTGTCTGTCTGTCTGTTTGTAGACAATTTTTCAAAATACTACTTCACCTACAGTTTTTGTCTGATTTCATTATAACTTGGTTCACAAGTAGACTATATATACTAAGATGAAAATGGTGCAAAAAATAAAGAAAACGATATGGTTTAGGCTTAAATATGCCCTAAAAATTTGATGTTCTTAACAAAAATTGAGTAAATGAATATGATAAATCATTAAAGAAAATGGTATAAAGGAGGACCATTCTTGAAATATGACGTCACTAATTTTGTACATTTCTAAGTTTAATGCAGAAAAGTCTCAGAATGACTTATTTTTGCGATTATTTTCCTTTAGAAAATAGTGTCTGCCACCGTCGCCCGCTTCAAATTTTGGATATATTATGTAACCTGCTTTAGAAAATAACATATCTCAAAATCTTTGTGGGCGACGGTGGCAGAGTATGTTTTCTGAAAGAATATTCCAATGAAAATTGATGTCTTCTGCAACTTTTTAAGAAAATACGGAAAATGCACAAGTTAATGACGTCACAATTAGCATTTAGGAAGTCATATGAGAAAAACGATTTCTGTATTCTTGCTACATGTACATGGAATTCTTATCATTAAAAAAGAATGAATTAAATTTCTTTTATCACTGTCAATTTTTTTTTTAAAAAAAACGGGCTTAGTTTGTATTGAAACTGTACCTTGTTCTTTCTAGAATATAAAGATATTGTAAACCTTCTATGATGTGTAAAATTCTGCCTCTCCCAAACTTTTTTTTTATCAATCTATACAAATATTTTTCACTTCAAATCCCATTTTAATGAAAATTTGAATAAAAAATTAAAAACTACACGGTGAAACTTTTTCCTTTTACTAATTAAAACAAGAGTCAAATTAATATTTTCAATTTTTTCAGACAAAAGTTTGATCGTATCACTATGCCGAGTTTAGGACAAAATGTGCAGATCTCCATCGTCATGTGGTGGCGTATCCATATATGAATGAAAAGATTCTCTGGAGGGACGTTAACAATAACCTAACAAACAAAATTTTAAACACGCGCAAGCAAAAAACAACCGGCAAAATGCAGAAAGTGAACCTAAGGAAATGAATGGAAGGGGTGTGTGTGACGGATACATGACCTTCAAAGGTTAAAAAAAAAGTGTAATAAAATTTCAATGAAATATAACATGACCGTTTGACATACATAAATATTTGATATGATATATACATGTAGTCATGAAAATTTAATTCTTTTTTCACAAATTGGTATTTAAATTTTAAATTTAGATTCTGGCATACACAATGAATCATCTCTTCATTTTGTTTCTTACGTTTGGAGTGTAAATTGTCATAATGCATAAAGGACATCGTCTCAAGCCACGGTTCGGAGTTCTCAGAATGGAAGAAAATTGTACATTTTGGCCGTAGTTTACGACTATGCGTAAAGGGATGAGGCTGCTTTTCAGACATTTACTTTAATCTCTCTTCTTCAAACAAACTTGATAAGGAATAGCAACATGAAATCCCCTGGACATCCCTTTCAGAGATGGAAGGGGTTTTCCAGCCTCGTTTTCAATATCATAGTCCCTCACCAGTGTCGTTAGGAAAAGGAACATTTCCATTTTACCAAGGTTTTTGGCCAGACAATCTCTGGGACCTAAAATAAAGAAATACAGGTTCATGTATGAGTTCCATCTAGACAGCACATCTTGCTTAAAAATTTAAGAATTTGGAAAATAATTAGGGAAAACAATCATTTAAAAAGTTTGATAGCGTTTAATAAAATCATACCCATTGAAAAGGATGCATAAACCTTTTCATATCCAAACAATTCGCCGTTTTCATTAATGAATCGTTGTGGTTTAAATTTTTCGGGTTCTGGAAATATTTTCGGATCCAAATTGACTGTACACAAGGCTGCCATCAGCCAAGCATCTTTTGGAAGCGTGTATCCATTGACTGTCAAGTCTTCCGAGAACGTGTGTGTTGGAGGAACCACAACAGTGACAGACAGACGTAGGACTTCATACATTACTGCACGACAGTACGGCAACTTCTCTTGGTCTGCCATAGTAACAGACTTATCAGTTCCAACATTTTCTTGAATTTCCTTGCGCATGCGTACTACTACATCTGGGTTGTGCAAGAGGTACAAAATGTACCAATACAACTCATGTATGGCCGGGGTACTTGTAAAGTACAGTACATACCCCATAACAACGAGGTCCCTATCTGAAACAGAAATCGACATTATATAAAATCGTTCCTGTTTTTGAGATTAGTACAATTGGTGAAGCCAAAAGGAGTACAATATTTTGCATTTAACAAGTCTATTAAAAACTTCGGAGATGTACTAGACTGGTATAAAAATGAAGCAAGCGATGGTCTATTTGATTCATATTGAATATTTGTGTTAGTGTCTCTGTCGGAAATTAAAGACATGGAACTACATGTAGTGTTTGACTACTAGTAATTAAGACAGAAATTAAGACATTTATTTCATACAACTACATCAGCTACTCCAGCATGCAAGGGGTTCAGGGCGAGATACTTTTGACTTGGCGCCGAGGTATATAAGGAGCGTAGGGACCTTAACCGAGGCTTGTAGGAGTACTGTATCAGCTAGCCCTACTTTATATAGGTCATGGTTGGAGACAGATAAAGAGAAAGAGAGAGAGAGAGAGAGAGAGAGAGAGAGATTTACTTGCCTCCAAACCCTTCCAGACTTTCATTATTTGATTTTCTCTTTTTCTGTTCGTTCAAAAAACTATAAATAAAATCAAAGGTCTTTGGATTTTCTAGTGTTTCCTTGTGCTCGTCAATAGATTTCTGAACGATTTTGAAGATTTCATCGACCAGACATCGTCTCCTTCTAACTTTAAATGGATCCCCTGGTATGTACTTCAGCCATTCCATAAAATTCAGTAGTCCTTGATCAGGAAATATATCCATGGCTTCGTCCACTAAATCCACCAGTCTTGTGAGAGTGGCATCCTCATGAGCAAATCTTTGTCCAAACAGAAGAGAGGATATGATGTTGTAGTGACTTGTTTTGATAAGCCTGCTTACGTCAAATGGTCGACCTTCCATTTTATCTATTTCATTGAGGAAGTCTGATACTTCTCCTAAAACTCGGGATTCAAGGTCATCACTGCCTGAATCAATGGCTTGCAAGGTGTCATGTCCAAATTTTCGTTGATTCCTCCAAATTGTACCAGATCCCCCTGCGATTCCTGTGATTATTATAAGCATTACTAAATAATTGTTTGTATTATATAAATGCAAATTATCACCTATGAATAACATAAAGCTGAAGTCAACCATAGTTTCGAGGACCGATTGAAAATTCGGATTCAACGTATTTACGTTAAACTTGAATTAGAGTAAAGCATGCCTAATGTTCAATGAAGTAATTTTCATTCACGGAGGTTATTTATCATTTCCTAAGCCTAAACCATTAATTTTAAGTTCAAAAGGAGCTTCTTGCAAAACTTCTCCCCCAATACGACACTATCAGACTATTGTACAATTTTTGCTTTCACTTTATTATTATTTAATAAAACTCAGAATAAAAAGTAGATATTAGATTTTATTACAGTTACTATAGAAAAATGGAGAAGTTTATAGTATGGAAACCTTTTTTTAAAAATCGACGTAAAGAAAGTTTCTGGTAGACAAAATATGACGTATGGTTTTCTGTATTACATTATGCCATCCTGCTACCAAAGATCTGGGGAAGGGTTGTAAAATGAAGATCGACCAGTAAAATTCTATCATTTAAATCCCTTGAAAGGATTAGGGGAAGTAATGAACTTCTTTTGCATAGGGACGTGAAGTACATGCATGGTTGAGTTAATTGACTGCATGAGTCACGAAAGTTACTTTAAATAGTATTATTCTTATTTTAGTATCAGCTAAACATCTCTATGTACCAAGTATAATATGTACCTGTTAGTTCAAAATATTCCGAAAATCCAAACGTTGCAGGGTGGGCGGATGTTGATTCGCCATGCTTAACTAGAACTTCTTTGATTGTGTCATAACCACAGACGACAATGATAGTCTGACCAAAGACCTTCAGCGTTATCAGATCACCGTGTTTCTTTTGTAGGTCGCTGTAAGGAAATGTGTGTTTAACAGTACAAGCTTAGCAATATTTTCTTATGTTTCAGTTTATCATGTTTATCCATGTTTTTCCCTCATGTTTACGATCATTTTTACATGGCAATTGCAGAGATTTATTCATTTGTAAATTATTTTGATAACATTCTCTATCTAATTGTAAAGATTCCTTCATTTCTTTTCCAATTGTACAGATTAAATCCTTTGTAAATTGTTCTGATAAAATTCGTTTTCCAGCTTCATAAACATTGCATAATTTCATACTTTCAAATAGGAAAGAATGTCTACGTTTCCCAGGTATGGTTTCCATACAAACTTTGCCCTGTTATTTTCTTTAAAATGAAACTGGTGTAAAGTTGAAAACTCATGCTTTTTAAATAATTGAAATTCAATTCAGAATAAATCATACAAGTCATTTTTCTCACATGTGTTTTTAAATGATAATTATGACGTCAAAGACATGGCATTTTCCCGTATTTTCTTAAAAATGTTGCAGCTATTACATGAAGTACAGTATTCAAAAGTAAAAAAAAATATTTTCAACGGAATTTTCTTTCAGATAACAAAATATGATATTTCATTTGGTTGGCTGCCACAGGCATCGCCCACAAAGAAGTCTTGAGATATGTCATTAGTTATTGAATTTTGAAAAAATTCAAAATATAGAGCGTTGCTATTGTTAACGTGGGCGACGGCTGTGGACACCCCTTGAAATGTGCCATTTTGAGGCTTTTTCTGGTTGAACAGTGTTGTTTTAATTAAGAAATGCTTCAACATAAATGACGTCATATTTGCAGAATTCAATAAACCTGCCTGCCATATTCTTTCCTTTTTTCTCAGAGTCTTGATTTATTTAACAAATAGTTAAGCCAGTTTCAAAACAACCATATTTTTGATGTCATTACATTTTTAGGGCGCAATAAGGCTAAAACCATACCTTCTTCTTTAAATAACTTACAGGAATATGGTTTTTGAGCTTCTGGTTTGATGTCTACGTTTCCCACGAACTTTTTGATTTCCAGGTTCATAGCCACAGATTCCAAAATCGTCATCACGTGACCAAAACATTTTTTCGCCAAAAACCGTTACCAGTAGAGCAGTAGTTTCTTCCTGGAGAATTACTGGCAGAGAAATAAAATGGTATTCTTAAAAAAAATGGACAGACCATCACACATTTAATTAGTCCGAAATATCTGACGTTTTCCATGCTTTTTTTTTAAATAGGATTTTGATATTTTACATGTCACGAAAACGTTTTCCCTTACGTAAAATGGGAAATCGCCGCCTCCAACCGGAGGCGGCATTCTCTGGTAGATTTTAGATACTTGCGAACCGAATTAAATTTCAAAGCCATAATTTATCAATAGTACAATATATTTAGTACTTAGCAATGTCAAAATATACCATCTGTTGAAAACATTTTATTAGACCGTCGAGATTTGTCTCCATTTTGTGAATTTTAAAATCTTGCAAGGTCTGTAACGAAAAGTGGGGTAATCTTTTCTTTCCATTGATATTGGTGAGTACTAGAGACATTGTGCTATTGATAAATTCTGATTTGGCATTTAGTTTGGTTCGCAAGTATCTAAAATCAACCCTGGTTCCCTAGACGGTGAAATTCCCAGTTTTCGTAATGGCGCGCCGGTTCTGACGTTTTCCTGGCAAGTAAAATATTAAATCGTAAAAAAGCCTGGAAAACGTCAGATATTTCGGACTAACATTTAATTAGACCAGAGACATATCTCTTATATGTCTCTGATTAGACCGATTATACTCTCTCTCTCTCTCTCTCTCTCTCTCTCTCTCTCTCTCTCTCTCTCTCTCTCTCTCTCTCTCTCTCGTGTTTACAACACGCATGCGCATTAATAAGGTACTTGTTGCATTTCTGCAAGTGACAACGCCGTAGCTCAATGTGATAACGCGCTAACGCGTTGTATATACAACTCGCCGTCGCGCACATGACACCGTCGCGCTTACATAACTGATAAATTACAAATGCGCTAGCGCGACGGCTTGTTGTGTAAAGTTGCGATAGAGTAACTTAGGCGTTCTGTGTGTTAGCACGGCGGTGTGTCATGAAAAACCAGTCTGGCTAAAGCTAGCTCCTACTATTTCACTTCGTTCGAAGGATGGCTTTAGTCAGACTGCATGAAAAACGTGCTAGCAGGTTGCCACTTTGCGCTTGCGCGTTGTTCATAACGCTTTGTAAATGACCCTATCAGGACACCATAATAAAGGATAAACTTTGTTGTCTCCTCACTCATATAAAATATTGCTTGAATCTTAATGTTTTCTAAAAGAAATGTATTTTATAAGTCCCACCCTGTTAAACAGGACCTGTGACCGGTACTCTTTAGTCGGTATGCCATTTGTCCTTCCCGGAAAAAACAGACAATAATTATAGCATAGCTTGCGGGGGAAAATTGGACAAAAAGAAGACAATTCAACTTGGCAAATTTATAAAGGAATAATAGACATTTATGACACTAAGAGTTATCTCTCTTATCAGAGTATCGATGAACATTAAATACACTTGCATGAAAAAATTCAGGGTGTTAGTTAATTTGTAAATTTTTTTGAGTGTGTAGATTGAAGAGGAAATGCATTAATAAGTCACCCCAAAGATAATTTATCTAAATCTGCTTGAAGATTAGTATTTAAACTGACACAGCTTTGTAAGTCATTAGACTTGGTTTTGATCCTTAGTCACAAGAAAATGAAACTTTTTTGTATACAAAATTGATAAGTCATAATTTCTAGCAAAAATTTTGTCGTATTCATCATCTGTTTGACTGTAATACATGAGTAAGAGATATGATGCTTACCATCAAATGTGCCGTCCCTGTATGTGGGTATTAAATGCAAGTAATTAAAGCAAAAAAGTGAGTAAAAAAGCTACCTGGAGTGGGTTTTTAAATACCTCGGTAGCTAGGGCATGGTAAATGCAAGTTAGTTTATATCTGCACCAGGCGCTTAAACTCTTCCAAAACTTAAAGTGCATTTTTTTTTTTTTTTTTGGAATGGAAAATAAATGACACCTAATTAGGGAAAAAATAAATTTTACATTTTAATTTATAACTGGCCGCTCTATTTGTGACCGTGTTACATGTAGAACGTGCACATGGAGGAATATGAGAAGTTATTATTTTTTTATTATTACAAGTAGTTCAGTAATATAATTTTCAAAGTTAATTGTAACATGTATAAAGTCATGAGTAAAATATTTTTAAAACTTTAAACAAAGTATTAATTTTTGTTTAAAGAAATTACAATAGGCACTTCCCAGCCGGGAGTGTGTAAGATATATGAAAGGAAATCGTCATGATTTCCTGATAGTAATGACGTGGTAAATTAAAAGTGCATTAAAAAAAAAGAGAGAGAAGTTGTTCAACTAGTAAAACTTATTTTGAATATGCTACAGCTGTGAATGACACAAGGATAATTTTTATGCCCCCAGATCGAAAGATCGCGAGGATATATTATTTTTTGTCCTGTCTGTCTGTCTGTCTGTTTGTCTAGCTATTTTCTGTCTGTTGTCAACTTTAACCTATAACCCATAACTATAGAGTTATATATATAGCTTTTGCAGTGATACCGGTATTTTATACATGTATTGCACACGTTCACGTTCTGTCCTCAGTTGTCAAAATTTTATGCACGACGTGTACAAAATATTAATATTTTATATTAAAAGAAATCTTCATATACATTTAAAGCATGACGCAGTCAAATCTTATATTGATATATGTTATGTATTGGTATTTTTTATGCGCTTCAGTACATAATTTGATAATTCTACAAATCCACGGTAGAGGGGATCTGAGCATCCTCCTCTTTTTCCATTGGGGGGGGGGGGGTGTCTCAAAATTAGCTTGTTTATTGTGACCATAGCTTATGTTTACAAGTCTCTGTATACACAACTAAATGTAATGAAAGTAATAAATTCCTTTAAGGATGAATAACACTAACTTATTATCAGAAATCGGCAATATTTATCACAGATTTACCGTTGTTTAAGGTAATCATAATTATCATTACCAGGTATAGGGGGGGTGATTTTTTTTTAAAGATTTTGTCATAAGGTTAACAATTTTTCAAAATTTTGTATAGAATTATATATTAGAGTGTCAAAAAGCCTCGTATAGATCTAACACCAAAGGAAAATTACAACTTCGTTATATTTTAGGGAATTTCCACTTACATGACTTATGTCATTCCAAATCAAAATCAGCCAGAAAATGTATATATTATATATATTTACATTTGCAAATGTTTTCCCTTATATAACACTACTGAAAGGAATGCGTATCTATTTAAGAAATAAGGTATCATTTTTAAACATCTATCGGGATATAGATACGGGTTGGTCACGAGATTAAATTCCATAAAGCCCGAAGGGCTTTATGATGAATTTAATCTTGTACCAACCCGTATTTATAGCACGATAGATGTTTTAAAATGATACCTTATTACTTATATTTACATTTGTGACTTATTCATACTTTATATTTGCCTGATTATGACTTTTAGCGTGTGACATGTATTATTTTTCAAACTCAACGGCAAGTATGTAATCCATTGAACGCGCGTCGACCCTTTATGACGTCCCTGAGAAATTACGTCAAACGATTATCCATACGCACATCTATGACCTATTGACCCCGTACCTGTATTTATACAGTTATGGATACGCATTCCTTTCAGTAGTGTTATATAAGGGAAAACATTTGCAAATGTAAATATAACTGTATAAATACAGGTACGGGGTCAATAGGTCATAGATGTGCGTATGGATAATCGTTTGACGTAATTTCTCAGGGACGTCATAAAGGGTCGACGCGCGTTCAATGGATTACATACTTGCCGTTGAGTTTGAAAAATAATGCATGTCACACGCTAAAAGTCACAATCAGGCAAATATAAAGTATGAATAAGTCACAAATGTAAATATAAGTAATAAGGTATCATTTTAAAACATCTATCGTGCTATAAATACGGGTTGGTACAAGATTAAATTCATCATAAAGCCCTTCGGGCTTTATGGAATTTAATCTCGTGACCAACCCATATCTATATCCCGATAGATGTTTAAAAATGATACCTTAATTATTTCTTAAATATATAGTATATATATATATATCAATCATGCATCCAATTTCGTTTGAAATGGGTATTTTTTTTTTTTAAATTGAGCATGTTGAGAGAGAAAAAACAATTACCGAGAAAAATAATGACGAACAGAAAATGTGCTAGAAGCCTTTAAGGTCAAGATCTAGTAATGTCTTTAGACCCACTTTTTGCTGCTAGATCCATTATGACGTCATAATCACTTTCAACTTTCTTTTTCCCGTACTTTACGGCTCTAATAGAATTATGTAGAAAATAAAGTATTTTCATGGTATTCAATTTGAAATCACCTGAAAAGTAGTCCGGATACCTATATTAAATTTAACATTATTTAAAAGAAGAGACCAAGAACATACAAATTACCGTTTTCCGAAAGACTGTAGGCAATCTGGATACATTTTGTTTGTGTGATTTGGAAAAAACTCCCATATTCATGACTAATTTTCTTAATTTTTCATTGAAGATGACAGTTCAAAATATGGTTTTTCATCTTATTTTCCTACAAATTATGCCCCGAAACACCTTTTTTGACCAAGCTAAAGTTATAAAGCATCATGAAAGGAATTCATTTCTTGAATTTGATAAATCTGTAGGCACCCTTCATTTACTAGATCTTGACCTTAAAGACGAGTCTTATCATTTATGCTTACCTTGTTCGATTTTTTTCTTGTTTACTGATTAGTCAGAAATGTGCAGCATTTTAAAACGAAAGAGGAAGGAAGGATTAAGGTGAACTGTTGACGTCGCGTTCAATCTTCTTATGCGCCACACGGGTTTCCGATTGGGATCCAACATTTTTTAACTGGTGCTGGATATATAAATAATAAAAAAAAAACAGATAAAAAGTTGTATGAAATTCGGTTTCTCAAAAGGGACTCCATTTTGATTAAGCTGATGTTCATTTTCAGTAAATTTTGTACACAACAATAGGAAAAGACATAGGCGTCGGAATGGGGGGGGGGGTAGGGGGTTGTTTAAGGCTTGAGGCTTTGTCCCTATACATTTTTATACCCCCCGCTTGAAAAGCGGGAGGGTATATAGTAATCGTTAATTCCGTCCGTCCGTCTGTTACGCTTTGGGGTACCCATCTCTTATCCGCAACTCCTCTTATATCACTGAATGAAATTTAATGAAACTTTCAAAGAATCTTTATTACATATTGCCATTGTGCACCTCCTATTTTACTTTTTGATCCAACATATATTTTGGGTTTCCCACAGCAAAACATGGACACTGCCATTTACACACATATGGGAGGCGGGGGGTATCATTTAGTGAGCCCATTGCTCACAGTACCTCTAGTTTCAGTTGGTGTAGCCCCCCCCCCCCCCCCGACTTCTATAATTTTGCTGAAGAATGAGGGAGGCCTGTGGGCCACAACGCTCACTTGAGTCACATTAACCGAGATATTTCTTAGAGGAAGATATTGCAAAAAAGGGTTTTTCTAAATGTCTTCTTATTTAGAAGAAAATTTTAACCATATATTCGAAAACAACCTAACCCAAGGGTTACGATTTAGCTTCACTTAAACCAATAAATCTATAAAAAGTAAAAGAGTGTTTCATTGCCAATATGAGTATCATTATATATCAATTACTCATTTCACAAAAGAAATACAGAAAATAGAGAAACACTCGATAAGAATGGTCACTGGGACTGAATTTATTACATTAAAGCTGAACACAGTCCGTTAATAGGCTTACGCCATATTCGACAATGTTGTCTACTATATCAACACCAGGGTATACTCTTCGCATTCGTTACACCTGACTGCTTTATTGTCACGGGAATCGGCGTGAAACGGCCACTTGCGTTCGTGCTGGCTTTCTTGTAATACCTTTGTTTACATTTTATTGCAGTTACTTGTACATGTATTTGTGTTTATATACTGCACTGATCTGTACAACTACTGTTTCTTTGGTATTTTACTTTTCTGCTTTAGAAGAAATATTTCAGTTATTGTTGTCCCTACCGAGTGCTGTATAACATACGTTCGTCTACATCGGCGTCGACTAATTACTCTGAACAGTGGTTAAGTCAGGCCCTTTATATAGGGGTCCTCAAATATAGTGAGAGTCCGATCGAAAATGGCGGGTGCATTCTTTTGATGAATCGTGTTCAGCTTTAAGAAAACGGTGAAAGGCGTCTGGAGATTAGTAAAATATTCCTTATAATGGAGATTTCCTTGTGACCGGGCTCTTTAAACCGAGTTTACTGTTTATATGAAATACATTATATACATGTACTTTTTAAGCTTACTCTTTTTCTTTTCTTTTTTTTTAAAGTGTCTTGACTTAAATTAGTTAATCTATACAGTCAGAAGATATATCAGCCACGTCTAGGTGTAGATAGCACCCTCTTAAACTTAAAATTCTGCCCTTCTCTCTCTCAGGTATGTCGCTTCTTGGGGAATTCTCCTCACCTTTTTTCCAAGCTCATCATTTGAAAATGTTCATTGAAAGTCTGCTTGTCTCGCCCCTTTTTGTTGTAGCATAGTCATTTGGTATGTATTAACAAGAGGTCCAGGGGCCACATCGCTCACCTGAGCAATTTGCAAGGAAAAAGCACATATTTAACCTCCCAGGGGGTCATGGTTTGAACAAACTAGAATCTACACTGCCTAAGGATGATTCCATATAAATATCACTAAGCATCGATTTGAAGTACTTGAACAGAGGATTTTAAAATGCTTTCCTATACATTCCTATGTAAAACTTTGATCGGCCATTTTGGCCCACCCTTCCCCCGGGGGTCATGATTTGAAAAAACTTGATTCTACACTACCTGAGGATGCTTCCACATTAAGTTTTATCTTTCCTGGCCCAGAGGTTCTTGAGAAGATGTTTTAAAGATTTTCCCTATATATTCCTATGTAAAACTTTGATTGGCCATTTTGGCCCCCTCCCTACCCCCGGGGGTCATGATTTGAACAAACTTGAATCTACACTACCTGAGGATGATTCCATATGAGTTTCATCTTTCCTGGCCTAGAGGTTCTTGAGAAGAAGATTTTTAAAGATTTTTCCTATATATTCCTATGTAAAACTTTGATCAGCCATTTTGGCCCCACCCTACCCCCGGGAGGTCATGATTTGAAAAAACTTGAATCTACACTACCTGAGGATGATTCCACATGAGTTTCATCTTTCCTGGCCCAGTGGTTCTTGAGAAGAAGACTTTTTAAAAATGCCATTAATTTTTTTCTAATTCATAATTTTTTCCCCTTGGAAAAGGGCATGGCCCTTCATTTGAACAAACTTGAATCCCCTTTACCCAAGAATACTTTGTAGCAAGTTTGGTTGAAATTGGCCCAGTGGTTCCTGAGAAGATGAAAATGTGAAAAGTTAACGACAACAACGACGACGACAGACAAAGGACAAATTTTGATCAGAAAAGCTCACTTGAGCCTTTGGCTCAGGTGAGCTAAAAATTAAAAATACTGTTTGTAAAGTAAGTTGGAACCAATAAACATCCATTTTTTTTTGCTTGTGTCAGTTTTTGTGTTTTGTGGGGGGGGGGGGGGTAAGTTGCCAATTTTATTTTCAGTTCGTACTCCCCCTTTTCGAAAACAAAACGAAATCCTTGCCCTTAGAGTCTAAAAATTATTATCTTTGAATATTAAATTTTCTTAAATATATAGGGTGATTTTCTAAATGAACTCAATATGTAATTTCTCATATTCCATAAGTTGAAAAATATTAAAACCAACATGCATGACGTTTTTTCATAGTTTTATTTTTATAAATCAGCATACATTAACAGTAGCAACATAATAGAATCTTTTCTCATACAAGACATGCGACATCTAGTGGTAATCAAAAGTGTAAAGGGCAGTTAACTCTGACCATACAGGTATGTCAAAAAAGCAAAGGGGGTGGGGCTAAGCCTAACTATACGTGAAAAATGCATGATTAACAAAATACATACCCTTTGCAGAATGCCATGTATATATTTTAAACCACTACTGTTTAGTGTAAATCTGTATCAAAATAAACTAGTACAATTTGTAGAATCTATATGATCTTGCTGGAACAAAATCTATTTACTTATAAACTATAAAACAAAGAGGCTGCATATTCAAGACTTAATAGATTATTTTAAATATATATGTATATTTCAATAACAAAACATCGATAAAAGTACACCTATGGAAATTAATAAAACAATAAAATAAAGAAGGGGAAATTTTTTTTCTTGCTTTGCAATATTGTCATTGCACATAACGAATATGAATAACAATCCATCAAAAACACATATTATTGCATTAGTAAACACTGAAAGTTCATATACAAATATCATGAAAATAAAGCAATAACTTTTAATTAATTAATTCATATATAATTATATACATTTACTCAACGTACAAAACTCAACCATTCTTTATTTAAGAATATAATACATAGGGAAGCACGATTTTTGTCCACTTAAAAAGTAAGGTCAATGATTCCTTTTTTTTCTCTCTAATACCAGACAATGACACAAGTTCTTAAACTATGTTATATTTGTAAACTAAATGCTAACTGTGTCATTTGTAGATAATTATATAAGTCAATGGCAAGATGGGTACATAGCACAATTTATGCACCTCACATTAATAAACCCTTACAATGCCCTCGATTCCTAAAAATATCACTTTGAAATTGATCGATTTCAGACTTTATTATGAAAAAAGTATTGAGCATTTGATATGGACAAGCATAATGAATAAGTGTAAAATATATAAAGCATGCTGGAAAAAATTCATCATTTATCAAACTCGGGTATTAAGTACATTTTGTCATCTCACATATATACCAAGTACAGTGCACAGCATACTAAAAAAAATTCTGTCTACCTATCTATTCACTTGCATAATTTGAGTTTCAACTGTGTAACAAAATATAGCCCCTAGGAAAAAAAATGATTCCATTTAAAAAAATGATAATTATTATAACTCTAGCAGCACCAATTTGAAATAAGAACTTGTTCCAGTGGCTATCAGATCTTAGAACACTTGGTATGAACAAAAAATGTTACTGTCACATGATATAACGATGTTCATCATTAGATGAATGAATGAAAATATAATATATATATATTACTTTATGCCACACGTAATTTGAAAAAAACCTAAAATAAAATCCAGACACACTTTTAATCGACGTGTACACAGAATGGACTTCCGGGGATTTGTTGGTCTCCCCACTTCACGACCAGCATGTAATCTCCGCGCTCGCGGACAATATAGTTAATTTTGTATACGTAGCCTCCTTGGTTTTTGACACACAATTCTTCACACGGTCCCTTAGGGCCCATCATTCCAACAAACATCATGTTATTACCTGGAACAGAAAAAAACATCATCAATAAGAGTTGTTTTGATAAATTTGTTCGTAAAATATCTCTAAATGATTTTCCACATGAAAAGGATGAAAACTTAACTTTGATTGCCTAACCTCTTTACATAAGCTGACCTAAAACTTTGTATGCATAGTAAGTTTTAAACCAGGACTTAAAGTTGAAACCATATTAGACAAGAATTCAGATCACACAACATCAGGAGTAGACAAGTTTTACTGTACTTTACAAGGAATCTGTACCTGTAGGTTTCTGCATTTGAATCTCGTTTAAATAATGAAAAACTACTCAAAGCCTGTGAAGCCTAAAACTCACTCAATGTCTGAGTAGTACTCAAAGGCTTTCGAAGCCGAAAACTTGCTCAATATCTGAGTAGTACTCACCGGCTTGTGAAGTGTCCACACTGAATGTGGCTTGTTTTCCTCTGAAAGCTTTCTTCAGACCCATTCCCTCCGCTGTACACCGACTGGCATCCGACTGGAACTTCTGAAGTCCGCTGAACTTACTCATTACACTGGTCTTTGTGACGGTTTCCACGACAACAGATGCCTGTTCATGGTAACCACTGGGTTTGCCTGGACCTGTAACATCAACATTGAACTTTCTCATTAAATTTGGATTATTGGATTCATGAATATTGGTGCAGAAAACAGCTATAAAATTTACATTGTTTTATTTTTGCATGTTTAAAATACTTCCTTGGCTAATAAAAACATTTCATATTCAAGATATTTTATGGAATTGCAATGAGAAATATTCCTGAGTAAAGTAAGCTCATGAACATTATGGACATTTTTAGCTCCAGAAATAACAAAAAATATTTCCTGTATTTCATTACTGTAGAAAGGTCAATACAACAAAATTTCTCCCCACATCCCTTGTTTCCCCCTGAACCCTTACCTTCAATCTTGGCTTTAAATGGACTTCCAGCGATGTTGACGCCGGCGTATCGGATCCCGATCATGTAGTCCCCAGGGGCAGTGGGGCTGTAGGTGAACTCATAGCCCTCGTCCACCTCCTTACATTCCAGTTTGACCTTGGAGGGACCCTCAACGGTGACCGCTAGGGCACCAGCTCCAGCGTTACAGGTGTTGACAACAAACTTACATGTCTGACCTGAAAAAGTAGATAAATCTTATAGATTTTTCTTGAAGTTCAATATTTTTTTTCTTTATTTGAATCATTCTTTATAATTTTTAAGTAAATACATGTATGCTACAAATAGCATTATTAAACAAGTCATCAATTTTTCAATCAAGTCTACTTTGAAATATAAAATCAACTAACTTGGGTAGAAAGGATTTATTAGTCATGAAAAGGTCATACATTATGTCAGAGGTAGAGCATCTTAAGACAAAACAAATAAATTTCTTTCTAATCTCCCCCCCCTGAAGTTTGTCACACCCCTCCTCACCTGTCTGACCGGTGCGGAGTCCGTCTCCGGATGCTGTGACCATTCCTGGGTCAGCGTCCACTTTACCGACCAACACTCTGAATGGACTGTCAGGGATGTCACATCCGTCAAACGTCACAAACACATTGTGGACTCCATTCTCTCTGGGGATGAACCTAACTGCATACTCTCCTGATAGGAAAGAAATCAATTATTGTATGACTGATCATTACAAACCTAACCACATGCTCTCCAATTGTAAAGAAAATCAAATTTTGCATCACTGATCATTTATATTCAAAAAATTTTACTCACTGCAAATGCCATTTGTGAATTTGCAAGTGCAACACAAATTTGGATCAAAGGGAGATAACTCTTACCATCATCTATTTCCTGGATGAGAGCCTCTTCTTCAGTTCCTGATGGGGAGATAACTCTGGCTCGGAGTTTACCCTTGGAAGCACCATTGAAGTTGACAACAAAGGCTGCTGGTTTTCCAACCTAAAACAGAGATCAGTATTAATTCTAGAACTTCTTACAAATACCTAGCATTGATCATATTTAAAAGTACTATAAAATATATAAGTATTCAGAATACATTTTGCTCAGTTTTATTTTCACACTATCATGCAATTTGTCCTGTCATAGTTGTGATTAAGGAGTCCCTGCATATAATTTTATCTTTTGATGTACAGAACACATTAGCAAACAGGGAAAATAAGACTTTTTTAACACGCTTGGGACCCTTAGAAATAAACTCTGTATACATATCATACCTGCAGTCCCTTTTGTTGCAGTGCTGCTACAGACAGTTTTCTGGCATCCCCGATACTGGGAGTGATGTAGACCTTGAAGGGGGACTCCGGGATGTGTTCATCGTTAAATTTAACGGAGACTAGGTACTCTCCCGGCTCAGTGACCACGTACTTAACTCCACATGACCCGTCCTTGCGGTCATCAAAGTCCAGCTCGGCTTTAGAGGGACCCTCTACGGCGATGGACAGACCCCCAGCACCAGCCTCTCTTGTGTAGATGTTAAACTCACCTGCAAATGGAGAAATATTTATTTTAATCAAAAAGACAAAAAAAAAAAAAAAAAAAAAGAAATTAATTTTGAGAATAATAAATTATGACTGCATAATTTTTTTTGCAAATGTTAACATTACAGGTAGCATTTTCATTTACAGACATGTTTTATATACATACACCCCCCAAAAAATCTTTGATCCACCAAAGCTGATGATACTTACATGGCTGGTTGATTTCTCCCTTCTCCAGACCTGGACCTGCGGCGTGGACCTTGTGTGATCCACCTCCTGTGATGGGACCCACAGTGAACTCAAATGGACTTCCTGTAAACATCAGGGAAAGTTAATTACTATTTGTTGTTTCACATTGAAGTCATGAAAGATATATAGATATCTGAAATGTTTTTCCTGCAAGATATTATCAAGTTTGTAGAAAAAAAAATTGTGCATATTAAGCTGAATCTAACATTAAAAAGTGAAACCTCTCAAATGAACTTCCCTTTTCTGGGAAATAAACTTTTGTTGTTTTGCAATGAAGTCATGAAAAATTCATGTCTAAAATAAGGTTTTTCCCTCATGTTTGGGACAAATTTTACATGAGCTGAATCTATTACTGTACATGTATTATTTTTAGCGTGCACGATATTTAGCGGATCTGATTTTTGAACAAGTTAGCGTAGATTTGATTTAGCACATTTCTCAAGGTTCTTATTCATGTGCATATGTGCAAGACATTTTGCATTGTACTTGAATTAGCTGAAGTTCCTCTCTGCCAAAAGCGCTAAAAAGAATACACAGCCAAATATAATACATTTACAGTACTAGAAAAGACACCTCCATGAAATATCTACTTGTACAAAGTTAATAGTAAGCACTGCTTATCATATATTTCTTTCATCACTCCTCATTTTAATTTCTATCATTATATCAATAACTTCACAGTGTTGTGTGACCTTGACCTTTGACCTACCTGGGATGTGCATGTCCTTGTGTTTGACACTGACTGTGTGGACGCCCATCTCCTTGGGAACAAACTTAATGCTGTAATGGTTATCGTCGAGACTGACGATGTCACACAACTCAGTCACGCCGGAGGGGCTGGTCACCGAGGCAGTCATGTCGAAAGGACTGGTTCCTATGGAAACATCAAAACAAATAAATGGCCTGATATTGCTTAAGAATGAAATTTGCTCAACTGCTTAATAAATTCATTGTAAATTTGAATTTCATCAACAACATGAAAGGGAAAACAATTTCAGAAAGTCACACCTGAACTAATTAAAAGGTACAAAAAATCACACCTAGGATTGCTAAAATAGGAGGATCAAAACTAAACTAAACTAAAAGTTGGAGGGCAATGTTTCTTTCTTGAAATAGGCAAAACAAAAAGGGTTTCATGTGGAAAATGTATATGGGTTTCAAATGTACAATTATTTTTCCTGTGCTTGGTTCAAAACGGTTTCTGGGAACATTTTTGCTGCTTGTCAATTTAATATGCAAAATCAAATTTTGCTTCACATATTTGCAGCTTGAGAAAAAAATTATTTTTTCATTTTATTTTTTTGAGCAGTATCTAGGGTGTGCTTAGAGGAGGGAAAAACTCCAACAAACATCGCCATGGTAACCACAACAAACCTCACCATGGCAACAAGCTATACCTGTTGTCGTTTGAATTTGAGTTTCCTCTTGGTATTGAGCGCATCTTGCAAAGAATGCGACTAAAAATAGATAATTTAAATAGTGCATCTAAATATAGCTACAGCAGTACATCTCCTTAATGATGGCGATTTATATTAAAATTACAACTTCAAATGAGATATATAAGAAAAATTATCGTGGAGATGAAAAGGCAATCAATCTGTAGAAGTACTTTACAAGACACATTAAAGATTTTCAATCTAGATTAACAGGCTCTTGTATGAGCATCAGCCATGGCATCAAAGTCTACACACACACTTCAGACATTTGAGGAATGCAGAGAAAATAAAAGTCAATCCGACTAGGGGAGCCTTGCTTCTGATCGTCTGCCAACTTCTCGTGTTGTGCATCCTACAGGGAGATCAGAATGAGCAGACAGAAATATCAGCCGGGATCGCGTCTGCTTCCCCTACAGGGAGCGAGCGGAACTCTTCAGTCATTTACTGTTATTTCCTGATGAGCCTCCTTAATTCACTTTTGATTGCTGTTTATGAAATCTCACTTCTCAGCTTGTACAAACTTCTTACTCAATTTTAAAACCAGTGTAAACAGAAGACTTAACAAGAAATGTTTTCAATAAACAGTTGATTAACATCTATGAGTTCTTCATTAGTTTTGATGCCACTGTTTTATGTGCAAAATAATGTGTAAATAAAACTAGCAATCACAAGGTTAGCTGTGAATTGACAGTTTATATCTCCCCCAAATTACTGTGAAATCATTCTGATTTTTTTTTTTTTTCTTTTGTGCCAACTTATTTTGAAATCAGAACCATGGCAACACCGTTCATCGAAATCAAAAACGCACTATTCTATGTATCTTAGGAATTTTGTGCCAACTTATTTTGAAAATTCTTTTTTAGGAATTTCACAGAAAATTCTACTTTTAGTAACCATGGCAATAATTTATTACAGTCTAAAACTTTTAAAAAATCCATGTTGTTAGACAAGAATCCAAACACAACTTTTATTAATGGTAAAAATGAATTTCAAATATGAACCCAGAGCTTAGCAGTTAGTAGAAACTCCTTACAAATTACTATATATAGATAGATGTATTGCCAAAAGCTGTTTTTGTGTGCATTCCTCTCAATAAATAATTTTTCAGTAAATCTTGTTGTGTTGTATACTTTTTTTTTTGTTCCCTATAAACACTGCTTCATCAATTTGCCCCCAATCACTTTATGCTGACAGAAAAATAACATCTGTCCTCAGTCAGTATCTTATCTGTTTTGTTTAAGTCTAACTCGATAACTGATATTCATTTGAGTCCACCTCAGTCTATATATGGCTCCAAAATCCCATGCTTATGTGACTCAATTGAGCCAACCATTCCATTCAACACTAATCTTTAAAACAGAGGCTTCTAAGAGATGCCCACTTAAATTCATCTTTGATTAATCGTACTAAAACTGTAACCCAGAATCATGAGACTCAAAAACTCAGAATCTGAAGGGTTAAGTGTGACATTCATCAATGCAATGAATACCTTTAGGACTGACTTAGAAAGTTGAAGCCACATCTATGTAAGAGACTTATTAGAACTTTCTTTGGATGTAATAACCTTGGAATCTTGCATGAGTGATATTCTTTACACATGTTAAAGTTTATCTTTGTGAGCAATACTCAAGCTACAATTCAGCGTATTGGACCTAAAATGTGAGATACATTCATCAGAGTCTATCTCGTGACGAATACTCGAGATGTAACTCACACACTGATTGATTAGAGTCTATCTCTGTGAGTATACTCGAACACTGACCTGGAATCTTAAGACTGAGTTCACACTGACTGCCGATGTGAGTTATATCTGCTGCCTCCCGGTGTCGAGTTATTCTCTCCGTCATTCTGGACGAGGGCTCACCACCAACGTTCACATTGAAGGGAGAACCTGTAGGAAAACAGGTAAAATGTCACATAGACATTTCTGAATGAACATACAAAACAAATAAATGTAAATGAGACAGTTCTGAACTTCTGAATTAACTACCAAATAAGGGCAAAATATTCTTAACGTCTGGTTAAATGGCATTTTAAAAATAACATATGGTAAATCTGACTTTAAAGTCAACAAACCTAATAAGTGACTGAATTGTACAACTCAGACGTTATATTAAATCTGAAGTTGGTCATAACAGGAAAATATGGATATTCATTCAGAGTAACATTTACTCCCACAAATTAATCATTCAATGTTATTAATAAACAATTTTATGATCTTTCTCTGAAGCAGTCACATCCTGTCTAACCCCCCTCTTCTCCCAGTATGGCCCTATATAAATCTCTCACCTGGCACATGTTCGTCAGAGAACTTGATGTTGATGATGTAGTTGCCGGGCTCGGTGGGTTTGTAGGTCACACGACATGACCCATCCTCATTGTCCAGACACTCAATGTCGGCCTTACTGGGTCCCTCAATGGACAGACTCAGACCGCCGTAACCTGTCAGAAAGTAAACCGTTACTGACCAATTTACATAAATAATAACATTCTCAGTGTTACTATCGAAGTTAATTAAAAAAGATAAACAAAATCAACATTACATTAAAAATACCGTATGTGAGCTTACTTAAGGAATGGTTCTGATTTTTAATGTGTTAATGTACTGATCATGGCAAGATTGTGAATTAATTTAAGTGATAATTGTAAATGTGGAATAAATGCTTATTCATAATTGAGCAAACACGTCCATGATATTTTAATGCAATCAAGTTAGAAAACAGCCCTTTACTGTAACATTGAAGATTTTCTTCTGCTAAAGAGATTTTTTTACCTGTACAAGACCCAGAAAATAGCCCCATTATATACCTGCATCTCTGGTGTCCACCATGAATTCGTTGATCTCGTTAGCCATGCCATTCTGTAATCCCTGTCCAGCCACGCGGACCTTGCTGGCGTTTCCGAGTTCGCTTTCACCCACGATGATCTTGAAGGGGCTGCCATTAATATGCTGGCCGTTTCTGAAGACGTTAACCAAGTGTTCACCAACCTCACGTGGAGTGAAGGATATTCCTTTAATAGAAAATGTTGATATAAGTAGGGTTTTTTTAAATCCAAACTTGAAAACCCATTCCTTGAAATTAAGCACATCTTTTTCTTCAATGCATCCATGAATTTTTCCAATCAATACAAAGGTCATATTTATTAACCTTTTTGAAATGAATTTCCTATTTGCAAATTACCAACCAATTTTACACCATTAATGAGCTTAATATTTGAAAACATTTTACGCTGTTACATGCATCTACTCATTTGTCCTTTCAAAGACGTGAATTTTACAGTAATTTACACCTGAATCGTGCAGCAGTATTTCCTTACCGAGATGTCCATTGGCCAATCGTTTGAGCAGACACGGCTCCTCTCGGCCAGAGGGTGAACGGATGCTGGCGGTCAGATTGTTGATGTCCTGCTCCATGACCTTCAGTGACACCTCGCTGCTGCGTCCAATTTGAGCCTTCCTTCGTGGTTCTCCAGCCGTGGCTATCAAAGGGAGATAATGCAAGGTGATAATTGATATTTCCGCAAAATGTCAAGGCCCAAATGTACAAGTAAACAAGTTTACACAACTCATAAATGCAAATTAAAAATCAATGTACACTTGCTCTTTAGTGGTTTTTAATTTGTGGTTTACACATGAAAAGAAAACTAAATGAAGAACTGTTAGGAAAAAAATTCAAAACTACATGTTAATGAAGTGAAAATCTTCCCCGAATCCATTTTCTATCAAGTATAGACAAGAACCCCTTAAAAAAAGATGTCAAACGATAATGTTTTTTGTACTAAAGTTTTCACTCTTCAAATTCTGAATTGGCAAGATTCTATAGGAAACTCACGGCTAATCTTGGCAGTGAACGGTGATCCCGAGATGTGGTTGTCGGCGAACTTGACGGTGATGTTGTATTCTCCTGGAGCGGTGGGGATATAACTGACCGTACAGGTCCCGTCACCATTGTCCACACATTTAATTTCCGTCTTAGAAGGACCCTCAATGGCCAACGAAAGTCCACCTAACAAGTCATGAAAATAGCTCTCAACATCCTTTTCACTATCAACAGTGTTAAAAAATTGCTGTTCATTTACTGAATTTTCTAAAATTGAAAAGTTCCCATTCTTCCAATGTAAGCAAATTCTCACAAAAATTTGGTTTTATAAATACCAAGTCAATGAAAAATTGATTATAGCAGAATCTTCAAAACATAATTAACACCTAAGTTACAACTATATTTACACGTTTTCCTTTGTTTATTCCATTTATAATAAGAGATTTCAGTAAAGCTGTTTTCTTCCTCAAAGATTGCAATAAAAACAATGTAATACCCAAATACACCTACATCCTTATCAGTTGCATGCTGTAGGGCAATACTTAGAAATGTCAAGACGATTACAAAGAAAAATCTGCCTTTTCTCATGCAAATTACATAATCACTGAAATTAACAGCAGTATAATCAATTTTTCTCCCAAAAAAACTTTATTTCAAGGTAATTTTGCATTTGAAATTTTTCAGGCATTTATGAATTTATAAATTAAAATTTGCTATACACGGTTGCTATGACTACCGCCTATCTTATTTTCGTACCTGCACCTGCGTCTTTGGTGACGATGGTGAATTCTGCGGGCTCGTTGACGATTCCATGACACAGACCTGGTCCATAGGCGGTCACATGACCACTGTTGACGGCATCCACATGGAATTTGAATGGACTTCCTGTGAACACAATTAAAATAAACTTTCAAGGTCATGGTCATTAAAAAATGCGTCGATCAGAAAACATAACAACAATCTATCAAGGGGCAAACTTTTCTGTCGAGAACAATTCAAGGGAGGAAGATGGGTCACACTTTTTCTTCCCACAAAATTCAACCATTTTGCAAATTAGCCAATGAAAATATCATGAAAGTTGGGTTTCACATTTTTCACATATCCTAAAAAGTTTCACAACAGCTGTCAAAAAGAAAAAGAAAATTTCACTCAATAAAAAAAAACATTGCTGAAGATATTGAACCTGGTAAATGATCCAGTGTAAAACTAAATCTCTGTTTTCTTCTCCTAGACTCCATTACCCCCCAAACTCACACAACCACAGTAATTATTGAACAGTTCTTATAACTTTATCTGTTTCTGATATTTGGCAACACCAACTTTCTATCTGTGTATCACTAGTTAACCAGCGGCCATGAGTTATTTTTGAGATAACGGGCAATGAAGGGAAATGAATAAATTCTGGGGAATCCTAATCTGGTATCTGGTTAATCTATCAATTGCTCCTGATCCATCCCTGAAGGTGAAATATTTCATCTGATAGTGAATGTGTTAATTGTATAAGCAACTTACACCTATACCCTATCTCATCTATCCCTTAATCATTTCATTCTGAATTGTTAATCTTATGCATTTCCATTTCAGTTATAAACACAAAGTAGACTCTTAAATTACCTTATAAAATACAAGACATCAATTCAAATTTTTATGAATAAAATTATCATTATTTTACCCTAAAGAATTCTGTTACAATTAAACTTACGGTAATACATGTATTCAGATTTGCCATTCTTATGTCCCCTATCCTCTTTGCCTTTTAAATTCTTAACTTTTTTTATTCCATATAATTATTGTTATATTTGACCTTTATCTTCAATATATTCATTGGTGTATTTGACTTTGGAATTCAACATCATTGTATTTTACCTATAAACTTTCATTATGTTCATTTGATATATTTGACCTTTACCTTCAATATCATTTCATATTGTCCTTGACCTTCAACATAACCATTGCTGTATTTGACCTTGACCTTCATATAATCATCAATATATTTGACCTTTACCTTCAATATCATCATTGTTGTATTTGACGAAGAGTTCGTGAAGTCCAGTTTCCGTGGGCTGGTATCTAACAGTAACAGTTCCATCTTTGTTGTCCTGGATTTTGGGGTACGCCTTCTTTCCAGAGGGCATGACTACATAAGCTGTAAACAATATAACAAGACATGTGCTATAAGCAGTTTCCTTTCATCCATTCTTAATACATAAAGTACTAAATGCTTTACTTTTCTTTCAAATAATGAATAACACAACTTTCCATAATTTTGAGAAAATTTAAAGTTGTTTCATGTACATCCATTTACTTCAAATTAAATTTATGTATTTCTGCTTCTAAACTAAAACTTTACTTATCTCATATTCAATGACTCCTACCCCCCCCCCTTTGAGAATAATTCAAGTGACTAACCAGAGACGAAGTTGAAGATAGGTCCGACAGGGATACGGATGTCAACTGGTTGGAACAGCCCTGCCCCTGGGGCACCAGCATGTACTGCGTCGACAGTGTCGGGGGAAATCAAATCCTCAGTGGCACCAACCTATCAACAAGGAAGATAACTCTTCTGTACACCTTACAATTAATGCCTGGATTACCTCCCTTTGAAGGAAGTCGAACATGCAAAAACACATGCTATTACACATCACATTCTATTTCTCTAGAAAAATTTTAATACATTTTCAAGATCAATTTCAAGAAAGAAACTTCAATATTTCATGCTTTCATCTCACAGTTGCTAATCTCAGGTTATATTTTAGTCAGCTGATTTTTCCGACATTGTTAGTGTTGGTTAGAACTTACCTGATCCTCCAGGTATTTTTCATACTCCTCAGGACTTACAGCCTAAATAACAAAGAAAGGCCAAGTCAACAAACACATGCAATAGTAACATGCAGTCTGGCAGTACAATAGACACAATACTTTTGAAGCTCCCATCCCCCCCCCCCAAAAAAAAAAAAAATCCCTAGCAAATCTATTATCTGAGGGGATCTCCACAAAATTAAATTTTTGAAACATTTGATTTGTTTTAAATTGGGAAATCTTTAACCAAAAATATTCTTTGTCAAAAATGTCCTAATATTAGAAACTTTAATCGATGTAGATTTGTTGGATAGATTTTGCCATATTTAAAACTTTTTCAAAGGTAAAGTTGCATATTGGAAACTACTTGGTGATAAAAGAAAATATTGCATTCATGGTATGTTTTCTAAACTTTGAAAAAAAAACACTTTTGATCTACAGTTTCTAACATTCATACTGCCAGACTATCAAAGTGAAATAAGCGATCAAAACGTGATGTCAGAATCATAGCAGATTACAAAGTATTAGATCTGCTGAAAAATAAAAGCAGTTTGTTAAAAAGACTACCTAGGATGCCAAAACGATCATATCAGTACCATCTACTTATACAACTCATAATTTAACTGCTTCACACAACATATATCACACCTGGTAATGTTTGCAACCTAGGCTATAACTAACTGGTCTAAAAGCTCGATCGGTATTTCACAGAAAGAGCCGAAAACTCAAGGTTTTGAAATCAAACAGATCTAAATGCTAAAACAGAACATTATAAATTACAGATCCAAAACAGATCTCCTTAGACATATACTCAACAGGCTCTAAATTAACATCCACTGACAAGCTTCATTTGTGGATGATGGCCGCACATGCACCCAAAGCAATGGGTGTATAAATGCTTTCTCTTTTTTTTTCAAAATATTTTTATTGTATGGAATATATAATATATACATTCACCTTGAATCTGTTAATCAATGTAAGAAACATGTAAAGAACATTAACAGATATATTCTTTCATTTTTTGCTGATTTCCCTTAATTTTTGCATCTACAAAGTAATGCTTATGCAACAGATGCAACAAAAAATGCCCACTTATCAGTCGTAAAAACCTTTCGATGCTTTTAAAGCCTTCAAAATAAACGAAACCAAAAAATTTTAATTATGTTTGAACAGTAGTAAACAGTCACACCTTTGTAAAAACAAGAACAAAAGGCAGATATCTCGAATATCACATATCACAACACTAGGGGGCACAACCCAACATCCAGCGATAACCTGATTACCGAAAATCATGTTACGCAAGTGATCCATTTAATGCGAACCCATTCTGCAAAAAATCTTGATAAACTTAAAAGACCACCTTTATTCTAGTTTCTTTTTTAAAAAGTTATCTCGACTAAGACTCGACAGAGATTTTTAACAATCATTAGGATTCTGAACGTTTTCTGAAGTTCGAAATTGGAGCAGAAAAAGAACAAGGGTGCATAGATCATGAAGAGGGCCAATTATGCCAAAAATGTTTTGATAGCGTGTGTATCTCCCTTTGTAGACAAGATACCAATCAAATATTATTAACTCTACTCTTAATCATAATTCTCTTTTAATGTACCAAAGATATATCAAACCAATAGAAATTGTAATGTGGATGTTTCGAGGGTCGTCAGTGAGATGGGGATCGAATTCCTCCCCATGCAGATGAGGGCTGTCTTATCTCTGATGGGGAAAAGTGTAGCATTATGAAAATGGGGGAAAATTTTCACTTCAGTATCTGCAGCTATCAAAATTCTTGAGGAGAAGATAAAGGCTCACTGATGAAGGGTCTGAAAAGAGAGTGCTCCAAAGATAAGACTGAATGCATGGTGAGATCCTAAATGCAGAAAAAACAGTAAAAATCAGGCATAGTAAACAACTCCAAAACGTAGCCATTGATGAAGCGATATTCTTATTTACTGAGTTATAATTAGGGAATTGCAAGAATGACCAAGTAAAAATTAGAGAATTTTAAAAATTTGATACAAATCTATACTTTGTCACCCCCTACCCCCACCATTACCACCAACTTTGAAAATGATACTCTAATGTAAGATGGGGGGTTTCATTTCTCTCGTGTTTTTAAAAACCATTTTCCACAAATGTTTATTTGGTAAATTATATGGCAATAGCTGTAACATTACTAGACAGCATTACAAAAATATATGTTATCAGTAGACACCTCGCCATTTAATAGCAGCCTCTCGCTGTATTTTATGGCCATATAAACTACCATACTTAAGGAAGCCTGGCAAGGAGAAGATAACCCTGTATATCTGTGGTCTTTATGACCTGGGACACAAGCACTCCAAGTCATATTGAACTACAAATCCAAAGTCATCCATCAATCACACCCACTACCAGAATTATCAACCCATTTAGATAACCTCATTGACTTCATATCCATAGTACTTTAACAAAGTGAGTATGTGTCTGGGTTACAAGACAAGCCATTCAAACACTCTCAAAAACTGAATCTCCTTAAAAATCTTCTCATCCTTAAATAATGCGCTGTGAAATGAAATCTAATGCATTGCTTTGGGACAGATGTTTCAAAATACAATTTCTAAATGTATCTAATTTAATCTTGTTATGTAACCTGTATAACTCCAGTTGACTTAATGATATCTTTGGACAGATGTGCCCAAAAGCAAAGCCATGTTTGAAACATCAGCTAGAATGTTCCACAAGCGAGTGACTTTCATTACGGGGGTTTAAGTGATTTTATGCATGTGCAGAGCTGATAAACTTCTGATGAATCTGCCATCAAAATGATTCCCGACTTGATTATAGAAGTCTGCATTTATCATTACAGAGATAGCTCACAAAGATCTTATCTCCAACCATAGTTGACGGTTCATGTTATTTTAATTTCTAGATCCATCATTTGTGATTTTTTCATCTGCAGTTCTGTATATGGTTCTTATAATTATCTTCACAAAAAAAATATCAAAATTTACTCTTCTTATAATTATTCAAATATCAATCTCTTTTTATTTTGTTATATTATCTCACCTTTTTCAGTGAATTCACAAAAAAATCATTATAATTGTCTTATATTCCTAATCCTTTTATTTTACAGAATTTTTGTATTTAAGAATCCTGTATTGCACTCTTGACAATCTTGTATTGCACTCTTGACAATCTATCTCACAACTTTGATTCAGGTTATTCTGATTTTGTGAAACACACTTCAAATAATTAACAAAATTTTCCATCACAATTAAAATTTTTCCACTTTATCAAAAATTTCAAAGGGACCTAATCCAAAGAAAAAAGGAAATTACTTACACAAAGTTTCACTGACTTCCAGTAAAAATTTCCTATGTATAACACAGGGGCAGCAGATACGAAACACAAACCTTGAATTTTACAAATTGAGTAAAATGGTTGAAATGCTTTGGCTGGGAACTCCGTGCCTGTCAGTCAATTAGAAGAGGGATGAGCTTCATTTCACTTCACTTCAAAAATGCAGGCCTTTTAAAGCCAGGCTCTGATTGGCTGATTTTTTCCAGGGCACCAGACTACCACCAGGTGGCAGTATCTATATGCCTCCCTGGTCAGCCTCCGTATCAATGCAGAATCGGGCCCCCCGAATATCTGTAATTGTCGTCAAAATATTTAATGAGGTTTGTTGGTACCTTTTCTCCCTCCCCTATCAGAAGAGTATCTCTCGTCCAAATCTTTGTGATGTGGGTTAAAAGTGCTATCGTATAAGATCAGGTGAAAAAGAGAGTGTTGATGCGAAGTTATCACGAAATTCCCACTAAGTTTTATATCCAAAATCAAATATACTGTCACACTAGGGGACTACCTTAATGCTTTTTAAAGTTTGAACATGAATTGATATAAAATGTTTATAACATGTATATAATGACCTTAAAATTCTATTTAAGATGTCATCAAAATTTATTATAGAGACCACTCAATTAGATCAAATATACACAGGAAAAACAATTAAAAAAAAACGTTTTGACCTTATGACATATATTTTCAAAAAATACAGGCCAGAACTCAGCAAAGGCAATCAATTTAAAAGATTACAAATGATTGCAAAAATTATGTAACACCTCTAACGTAATAGATAAACTCATCAGGTGATTCCAGTCCAATTATTTACTCTTAATTATTTCAAAATGTTGTAATAGGTAGATTGATAATCATTCCGAGTAGAGAATTTAATTTTCTGCTGTGAAATATCTGCCAATAATACCCTCCTTGCTGAGATAGGCATTTGGCAATAGTGTGTACACGTCTCTTTTTCCGTGTGGACCAGGTGTTTTCTATTTGTTCTTTTTCGATTCTTCCAGATTCCAAAATACTTAATTACCTTCAATGATCCCGATATTTACTGCATTTCTTTTGCCAGCTATCATTTACATGATCTTTATGCTTGGTTCTGCTATATAATGTATAGCAATTTTACATCATATTTGATAGTTTTGCAGACTAACATAATCTCAATGTCATCAGAGAAATATCGCCCTGAACAGAGGGCAATACAAGGATATATTGCATGTTAATCTGGGCTCATTGTTAGAAATGTGAGAAACTGCTTATTACATTTTGAAATGTGATTGGACATCAGTTAAAAAGCAGCATATAAACATATATAATGAATGTTGTTAGAGATTTGCATTTGCAAGATTCATTCCACATTAGCAGCTGTGAAAAAAACATGAGAGAACATATTAAGAATTTTCTTTTTCATCACTTTTCCCCTTACAATCATTTCAATGACATTTTTCCCCCTTTTTCGTGGCTGCATGTTCATACATTGCCATCTCATGGATACATTGAAAGACTTTTCCATGCACAAAGATAAAGTCTTCATTTTGGATGCAAGTAATATATGCATGTATGTATATATATTTTTAAGAAATGAATAAAAAACACAGACATCTTACCGAAATTTCCCAATCACTATTAGTAAGAACCTAGTTAAAAAACACAAATGAGAAATGAGAACACTTTTTCAACAATACACAAAAAAAGAACAAATGAATATGAATAAATGATATGAAAATATTTTAATGAAATTTTCATGAATTTTCAATGACATATGAAATAAAAAATTGAAATGTGAAATTCCTCTTAAATAAAACAGCTAGATTTTGGTAATTCTTAAATACAGTAATTGCAAGCCATTCCATCACCTAAATGATTATTATTTACAAACATTCCTCAGTGTCATATTCCCTCTAGTATACACCCACACTTCTCTTTTTTAATAGTACCCCACATTCCTAAATAGAAATTACAAGAGAGATTGCAGGACATCTAAGACCAATACAACATTGTAACATCAGAACAAACACAAGCCAACAAAGTGGCCAGTGGTAAAACCAGAGTTTGACCACAAGGTCCATTCATCCGCGAGCTTGTCCATCAACATCTGATAAATCTGAGTTCTTTGAATCCAAATTTTATCTCCAGTAGCTTTCGTAAAATAAATCTCATTGACAGTATATCTGTGTTTCTCATCAATCTTTGTAGACAAGTAACTCACACACATACTACATTCCCCCCTCCCCAATTCATATGTGCTAGCTAGCTGCATGTACGAGAGAATTTACAACTATGTTGAAGATGAGGTGCTGAAGAAATCCTACCATTGTATCTGACTGACATATCAACCTGTATTCTGGGTTGTACTTTAACAATGCTCTGTTAAAATCTTTACACTGAAAGAATTCTGTTCTTCGATGTAGTTATCCAGTATAAAACTATCAAGATCATACCACGTAACCCGGAGCATCGTAGCTGATATAGAATCTGAGCAACTACAACAAACTCAATGAACCAGAGGATGTTGGTCTCTAATTGAATTAAACTGAGGAAGAACTTGAACGTTTCAATGTCAAACTGGTTCAGCAATTGCTAATCTTTTTTTCTTAAAAAAAAAGTTCAAGAACTAAATTTCTTCTTTCTATGAACCCTCATCCCTAATTTTTGCCCACTATCAAAGCTGGAAATGAAACAGAAGCTAGTGCACATTCTACACTGGAGTTTAATGCCAAATCGTATAATATGTAAACTAATTGACCTAATAAAACCACAAGTGTATGGGTTATACATTTAAATTTAAAGATGCAAGATAGATGAGGCTGGTATCTCAAGAACCCAGTCTCTTTTGTCTTTTAATTTACCACTTAGCTCCTCTAGTTTCTGGCAGCAGTCATTTTCATGAAGTGGTTCATTTCATGAAGATGTCAAGGAAATTAAACAGACAGCATGTTTTGGGCATTAAATAAAGTCGGCTTCATTCTGCATATCAAATAAGACAAATCGTCCACGCCAATAAGGGGGGAAAACCCTGCGATAACAACTGCCTTTTTGTAAAAACTTTCTCACAAATGTCAAGACACAGCTAATGGATAAAGGGTACCAAAAAATGATTCACACTTCAAAAAAAAAAAAAATACAAAAAAACAAGACCAATGATATGAAAGTAATAAATGAGCTGCAATGTCTGATTCATCTTCCTTCCCACTCAAAAAGCAGTGAATTAAATTTTTATCACTTTGGAGCCATTCATTTTTATCCTGAATCTTTTACTGACAAAAAAGCATTTTTGGTTTCTTTAAAAGAATTCAACAATTGGTATTAATTTTCGGCAAATTAAGGTTGCAGACAAACTGTGCAGGAAATAAATAAATGGCAGCTTTGCACCATGACCTTGATCTTTTGAGGATGAACATTATAATGTTCTTTTCCCTTCTAAACAGACAGGAAGCACAGATGAACATAATTTCCTCCGACTTAAAATACATCTTGTCATTTCTAAGCCTTGGCAGCTTCTGTCTGAATTCAAACCGGAGAAATCTAAATAGTACGTGTTTTTTTCTCTTTCATACCAAAATCTAACAGAGCTTACAAACTACACAAGTACAAAAAAAAAATAAAATTTCAATGCACATGATACATGGAACTATTTAGCACAATTTGGTTTCTTTTTTTCTTTCTTTCTTTTTTTCCCCCCAAATGCACAACATTCTTTTATTATGTTAAAAAAGCAACCATTTCATTTTTTAAAGATCCCAGAATTTTGAAAAAATACCATTCCTACACCAAAAACACACCTGGAAAAACAAAAAATTGTTGTTTCATTCACAATTAGTTTTTAAATTACGTTCCAAGTCGAAGGAACAATTTAAGGGGGGTCCTTCGGCGGAAAACTCTTGGAAATATCTCTCAACAAATTCGGTCAGACGCTGGGTGAAGACTTTGCCGTCTGTTGCTGAGAGTGATATCAAAATACCTGCATTTATCTTCATCTAATAGATCATTTACCAGTCTTCCCAAAATAAGGCACAGGAGCTATTTATAGTAATAAAATCTGGAACTCATCCTAAAAGCATATAATTCGTAAAAAAAAAAATTCCATGTCTTTTCCTTCTTTCCCATCATCCATCTTATCTTAATGCAACGTTATGTTTTTATCTTGTTTTTCTTTACAACAAAACTATGAACATAGATATCTAATTAGCAGAAATGTTTTCTTTACAATGGCTAAACTTCAATGGAAATAACAGGATGGGAATTCATCCTGGAATGTGATTAATGAAGCAAACAAAAATAAAATGCACTCTATGATAAACTGAGCTACCCTCAGCCCTCTTCAGACTTATTTTTCTTCAATGTAAAATGTGCTGAAAAAATCTTTTTGATTAAGAAAAAGAACAATCTCTTTTCTAAATACTTGGATGCTGAATTATGGAATATGCTGCAATTGATAATTGTACTCTAAACGGCCTGAAAAAATGAAACTGTCAACAAAGCATGCTGGGAATTATTTCCGTTATGCGGAAAATCACCCTCATCTGTCAAACCCTCGAACTTGACTCAACCACTCTGACAATTACCTCCAAAACACAACAATGATTCTCCCTACATACATCAATGTATGTTTCTTGCTTTCCAAATGAGCTTCTGAAGCCATATTTCTTTGTAATACTTCATAAATCGTGTCCTATTAGCTGTTTACAATTTGTATGAATCAGTTGTGGTTCTATAAACAGACTTGCATAAGTAAACATTTTCTTTTTTCTTTTTTTTTTAACAAATCATCACTATTTGAATGCAGAAAAAAGTCATTCATCTGTAGATTTAACTTTCTTGTTCTCAAAACAATTAACGTTGTGAATATATTTTTTCTACTTAATCACATAATTACGCCTATTGGTCGATCGTTTCCAAAACCCTCTAGAAAAACTCATCTCTTTCAGTTCTACACAACAGGTTCTTGAAGAAGCATACAAAAATATTCTACTACTCCCACAAAAAAAGAGAAATTCTCAGTCTTGTAAATTTTCTCATAAACAGAAGCTCTTAAAACCATGTTTCCACATTCCAAAAGCTTGCAAGACGAATTTTCCTGGAATTTTTACTGACAATCAATGATTCAGAGTTTATATTGATTATCTTCGCCACTCACCAACCCACCCAGGAATCGGGGGAAAATAAGCCTGATTTACAAGACATTCACCCTCTAAAGGCCATCCTCTCTTCAAATAATTTGAAAGTTGAATGAAAAATATTTTCAATAGAAAAAACAAACATCTTATTTTCTTCCAACTCATGCAAGACCAGGGAGTTCAAATTCCCTCGCATGCAAAGTCATGCATAATAAAGTTATCACGTATTTGATTTACTTGATGTCTACAACAAATATATACATATGTCAACAAGATGGTTTTCTTTTTTTTGGGGAAAGGCAAGGCTAGAAATAATTGGCATTGATAGAATGTAATTGTTGATGCAAGAACTGCAGAATTTCGAACATTTCTCAGTTTTGTGCCAACAGAACAAAAATCTAGGAGATCTCTAGTGATTTGTTCTTTTTCTTCTGTAGTGAATCATGTGTTTTGGGTGCTTTCCTAACATAAATCTCTACTTTTTCGTTGAATTAAATATTAGGCATGGCATTTAAAATCTTGCGAGTTCTTGGATAATAAGACATTTTAACACTTCTTGCCAAAACAATCAAACTGAAACTTAGTCAAAAGACTTCCATATTTAGCAATTATCAGGTTATTGCTTTTAAATTGTTCAACACTGAAAATCACAATTTCCTCTTCTTCTAATTAATCCAACTCATCTGAGTGCATGCTAGCTAGCAAATATTTCCTAAGTCATGCAGTTGGCATTTTTTTGAAAATAAATAAATCCTACTCCTTTAGTGCCAAACAATATAAATCCTATCTATAGCTAGGATCAGGCAATACCACTGCCATCAATGATTGCCACTCCCTTTTATGACAGGCAAACTAGATCTGCCCACTAAATGATATAGTGGGCAATTAGTGGGCAGTTCCATGATTGCCACTCATTATAAGAGTAAACAAAACAGAACTGCCCACTAAATGACATAGTGGACAATCAGTGGGCAGTGTCCACCCCTTCCTGAACTTACCTGGATATCGTATTCTCCACCGGGCACACTCTGTCCTCCAAACTTGATGTTAATGGTGTAAGCGCCCATCATCTGAGGGGTGAAGAGGAGGCTGAACGTTCCGTCGGGATTCTCCACGATGTCGATATCAATGTCGTTACCGCTGGGACTGCGGATACGACAGGTGACCTTGCCTTCTCCAGCCTGGGAGGCGTCCACACAGATAACGGTCTCTTTGTTGATTGGGACGGTGGTATTCTCCAGACCTTCTAGAAATGTTATAGATCAAATTCATAACTATTACAATTCCATATCATTGGATGTCACACTAATTTTTGTCAGTCTAATGAGTTTTGAAGGTATCATATATGACTGACTTCCATAAATTCTCCAATCTCAAATCAAAATGAAGCAAGTATCTAAAGCACACGACAGAATATCAAGCTAAGTTGATCTGTTTTTTCATGTTCTCATGTTTTCAGTATTATGACTTACCTGTAATTCTGCATTTGCTGGCATCACCCACGGGGTAGGCGTTGACCTTGAGGGGGGTGTTGGGTACCACTTGACCTCCGAACCTGATCAGGATCTCGTAGGTTCCAAGGTCATCTGGGACGTAGGACACGGTGAAGGTTCCGTCACCATTATCAACGATGTGGGGGTGAGCGTAGGTACCGTCAGGTCTCTGTTAACAAACAACAATAAACAATCAGTTCAATACAGTAAAACACGCTTAGTACATGCAAACTCAGATATTGCGAATTCACAGGTATAGGGAAGTTATAGTGGTTCCTTAGGTATTAAATTCGAAGAATTCCTTATACAGATATTGCAAATTATGGATATAGCAAATTAATTTCATTGGTCCAGTTGAGTTTGTTAAAACTGAGTTTTATTGAAATGATATCTATAGTAATAAACAAAATGCATGGTATTCAATTTTTAAGGAAATTTTCTAACAGATGTCAAATTAATGGTTTCCTTCTATCTTTTTTTCAAGTTTCTCTCTCCAAATCTTTAAAAGTTTTTTATAAAAAATTCCTGCACTTTTTCCTAATTTTTTTGGTAAACGAGTGCTTTATCTTTATCTTTTGGGTGGGACTGCACACGATGAGTGGGGAACAATTCATTTTAATTATAATGGTTGCTATACACTTCATTAAAAATCTCATACATATTCCTTTGTCCTCCCATATATTTCATTTTTCTACACTTTTTCAACAAGGCTGGATTGTTTTTTCAAGTCTTTCTCAACTCACATAAATCACCTTAGAGCATTTGAAGTAAAATATTTTTTTGAAGTTTCAAGGTTCATTTAATTATCACATCTTTTGGAGAAAACCAGTGCAGCATAATAAGCAATTATCTTGACTAAGCAAAAATCTGGAAACAGTTTGCTGTATTTGAAGAGATTATTCACTCATTATATTTGACAACTTAAGAGAGGATTATTCTTTAAAATTGATTTTTGATTAAACAATTGGGGGTACAATTGGATGATTGTGCCAAATGGTTTTACAGTAAAAATCTTTTAAAATTAATCAAGTCATTTGGGACTTCAAATCTTGCTTCCTTAAAACCCAAATTCTTATTATGTATATTCATATTATGTATATTCTTATTATGTATATTCTTATTATGTATATTAAGAACATAGAACAAAGTCCCCTACAGTATAAAAGAATACAATGTATCTATATATTAAGTGAGTTCAGATTTAAGTAGCTTTTCTTACTTTAAAAGCTACTGTTCAACATACCACCTCCCAAAATATTTTTCAAGGACACATCAAATATTTTTTTTTGATATTACACATTGCATAACCTAAAAATAAAAATCAACCTAAATTTCTAACATTTATAAGGTATCAGAGATTTCCCAGAAGGCCCTAAATTTCCTGTGTCAGTATCAGGTGTTACTCTGCTTTATTCTGATGTTAATGGGGCAATAAATCCCTCCCGGGCTGGAAAACAAGATGGAAGGGGGGAGGTGATGATTGAATTTATCATACACGGAGAAAACCCAGACATCAGCTTCAGCTGTATACATCAAGCTCTGAGGAGTTACCTCCCTTCATAAGACATTGCACAGTGTGCCTGCACTTTTGTTATTACTGCACTATAATACAAAGGTTCGTCTGTTCTCTCTCTGTGTCTGTCTATACACCAATGATTAAGAGCACCTTTTCACTGCATTACTTTGAGGTGAACAAATAACTTGAGTTATGTAACAGCTTTACTCATTTAATTCATTAACAAAACTTCCAAATTTAGCTTTTCTTTTGAGTCATCAAGACAGAAAACAAGGGCTTTGTGGTTTTGAGGAATTCTGCTTTTAATTTGTACTTCTCATTATAGAGTGCAAAAATGCAAGGAAGAGAGAGAGCAAATCTTTTAACCTTGCATCTTCCACTGATTGGCCTCTTTAACGGTGACCTTTGACCCTTACCTTGATAAGAACTTCCAGGTCAGCGATGCCGGCCTCCCTGGTGTCGATGAGGAAGTTGACTGGTAAACTGGCGGGGATGTTCTCCTGGACGCCGGCTCCAGACAACCGGACACGGCTGGCGTCCACCCCGGGCTCCACCTTGGTGGTGAATGGACTGAAATAAAAAAATAAGCTTAGTTCAAACTTCACTCTATGATTCCAAAGAATGTCAACATTTAGTAATATACAAGGGAATATCTTTAACTTTCTCTTGTTGAAATTATTCATTTAATTTTCACTTTTTTTATCCATCAGTTATCTTTAGGCTTAATCTATGTCTTCCAATACATGTAATTTTATCCCAATTGTTGTTTAAAAATACTTTGAAAGTGATAATTTTTGTAGGGAGGTAATTTTCTAAATTTTCTTAGTATGAAAAGTCCCACAAGTTCATATCCTTTATAAAAATGTTAAAGCCCTACTCAGTAAGATATTTCTCATTTTATTACATGATCAAATCCTTCTGGAACCCAAAAAACTATTATTCCAAAAATAAGAGGTTTTCTAAAGCAACACCCTCTCACCTTCCTGGTACGTGTTGGTTTGCGTACTTGACGTCCACCTTACATGGCCCCTCCTCCACGGGGTAGTAGGTGGCGTCCACCACGCCCTCAGCCACCGGGGTCAGCTGAGCAGGCTGGACGCGACCTCTCTGGTCAGTACAGGTGACCTCCAGAGGAGCTTCCCCGGCCTCGGTGGTATCCACGGTGAAGGTCGCAGGGGCACCGGTCTTCACTCCCATTGGCTCGATTCCAGGTCCGTAACATTTGACCTTCTTGGCATCAACTGGGTTCTTCACAGCCACACGGAAAGGTGAGTCTAAAATTAGAAACAGACAATGAATATTTGTACATCTTTTTATTTGGCAGATACATGTCATTATACCTAGTAGGTTTTTAATGATTTTTCTGGAAAAGCTATTTCATAACTATAAAATTTACAATGAATAGAACAATAAAGATTCTACTTCCTTTGGGACCACAAAAAATTATAAAAAACCTTCAGTTGTATGATTGGAAAGATGCATGAACAAAAAGAGGCACTGCAACCTCAAGAGTTTGCTACAGAAATACTGTTAACATTAATTTCAAAGAAAGCCTCTTTTGAGCTCTTAACTGAATAAAGACTTACTGGGAATCTCTTGGTCGGCGAATTTAACAGACACATCATAATCCCCGGGTTTGCTGGGCATGTATTCCACAGTACAGGTCCCGTCTCTGTTGTCCTTACAGTTGATGGGTACCTCAGAGGGTCCGTCAATGGACAGCCCCAGACCGCCCTGCCCCGCCCCCTTGATGTCGATGGTGAACACCTGGGACTGGTTGGTGTAGCCGCCCTGTAGCCCGGGACCGTAAGCCTTCACACGACTGGCGTCACAGCCGGGCACGGCATTGACCTTGAAGGGGCTGTTGGGGATTGCCATGTTGTCGTATGTGACATCCATAGCAATAGTTCCTGAAAAATGCACAAAATACATTAACAGACCAATTAGCATTTCATAGCTTTTTGCTCTGCTTTTTCTGTTCAAAGTTAAGCACATATACGGTGTATATATAGGTAAAATTTCTAAAATCTTTGCAGCTTAGCATAACTAGAAAGGATAAATCCTCAAATTTCTTCTCAAACAGAGTTATTTGTCCTGTATCACAATATTATAGGTGATACCTACAGCTAATACACATCTTTTCTGATATTTCAGTCTTGACAAATCTACAGTTGTCACCCCTTACCTTCTTCAACAGGTGTGTAGAGTACATCGTAGGTACCGTCTCCTTTGTTGGTGACCTTGGTGTCGTTCTTGGTACCAGAGGGGTTGTTGACAATGGCTCTTACATTACCCTCCCCAGAGGGGGTAACAGATTTGGCATCCACAGAGAATTCGGTGGGGGAATCCAGGAAGACACCTATAAATAGAACAAGAAGCTATAAATAACTATGTCAAGCTAAAAATAAAATTCATTCTGTTATGCTAAGATATACAGAAATTAATTTCTACATTGTGTAGGTTTGATAATAGGATATTGTGGTGAAATTCTAATAATATGTAAGTGTTAAATGGAGAAATATCTAATATTAAATATCGTATTTACTGTTACAATATAACTTAATTATTAATTAGGCTAAAATAAAAATAGTTGTACTGGATGATTACTGAAAAAAAGGTTGTGAAATATGGTTGTAAACTTTAAACTATGCTAGTTAGCATACAAATTAGTATACAACAGTTATTCTTGGATTTTCAGAAAAAAAAAATTCTGACTAATTAACTAAGCTTTAATTTTTGTCAATAAGTAATAGGGGTTGGGGGACATTCTCTGTATCAGTGCATTAATAAATCTGACATGCTTATCAGCTAATGTTTAGTAAAGTAATACATATAATGCTAGAAAGAGGTGCTATTTGATACTTACAATATATATATATTATGACTATATGATGGGAATTCTATGAAATATGCATTGCCAAGAATGATATACTTTGAAATAGATCTATATATTATAGGGATGGCAATCGATTGCAGAATTGCTAATCGGTTAACCGCAAAACGTTCCAACCGATTAACCGGTTAGTCGAATCAAGATTATACATTTTGACATTTTCTTTACATATACACAAAAAGGCTAAAAAGACGTTGGAAGTTACATTCTGTTTATTATTTTGATCAGGGAATTTTATGTACGCAAGAGCATATTTTTTTTTTCAATTTCAACAGACAAGAAAAAATTAAGAAAACCACTAAATCAGACAGGGATAATTTTCCAACATAGATGTTAAAGAAGTTAATTCTGCGTTGTCACCATAATCAGAACTACATGTAGCGGGGTAGTCAATGTCTGAACTTTCTTTTAATTTACAATTTACAACGTCCTTATGATAATATAATTTAATAGATAACGGCAAAATATAGGCATGCTATAATTAAAAGTGCTTAACGGTGATGTTTTTAATATCATTAAAGAAAACCACAGTACTATCTGGGTAACTGCATGATGTTATAAGAACAGTAAGAGCTACAATTACCTTCCAAATATTCTTAATTATAAGATGTGTAAAAACACCAAAAAATATGCATGCAGCGCTTTCCTTTCTAAAAAAAAAAGTAGGGGATTTTAAGGATAAATTTACATAAATTTTATTTTTTCCGACTAACCGATTACGAATTTTCTAACCGATTAGCATCGTTCCGACCGATTAATCGATTAACCGGTTAGAAATTGCCATCCCTAATATATTAGGTATCATAAATTAAAGGGGTGCATATTGGTACACATATATAAACAGAATTTATATATATAATAAATACAAATAAGCTTGATTTGAAAAAAAAAAGCATAACCTGCAAAACATAATTAAAAAAAAATAAAGCATAGAGAAAATAAAACAGACTATGGTAAAATGAAAGTACATCCACATGTGGAGACAGTTCAAAGTTCATGCCCATAAAGCCACAACACAAGCCTGCTCAAGTTGAGAGTTAATAAAAGCCGTCAGTTTCCATCACGCTCCACCTGTTAAGATTAAAATAAGTCAGGGAAAGACAACTCTTGTGTGCTTTGTTCAGCCATTGATCAGTCATTCCTCATGCGGAGAGAGGTAGATAGAAATTACCCTGAGGGTTAAGGCCGGGTCCGTAAACTTTGACCCCGCTGAGGTCAGCCTGGGTGAGAGGTTTCTCTCCGGCCGTGGGTCTGACTCTACATTTGAATGGCGACTCCTTAATGGGCTTGTCATCATAGGTTACATTGATAGTGTACTCTCCTTGTTCTGTTGGGTAGTAGGTCACTGCAACAGTACCATCGGGATTGGACTTAGTGTCAATGGTAGCTTCCTTGGGTCCTTCAATTCCCACACCGATAGCTCCTGGGTATTTGGCATTCCTAGCATCCACAGTGAAAACAGCTGGTTTGTCGGTGACGGCATTCTTCAATCCTGGGCCATAAGCCTTGACACCACTGTCTGTGGTATCGATCTTCTCTCCTGTGGCTGGGCCAATGTGTACCTTGAAAGGTGATTCCTCCAAAGGTTTCTCATTATGAGTGACCTCCACTGTGTAATCTCCTGGCATTGTAGGAACATAGGTGGCTCCAAAGGTTCCATCTGGGTTAGACTTCATGTCAATCTTGGCCTCTTTGGGTCCGAACACCTTGACTCCGACAGGTCCCGGGACGGTGGCCCTCCTGGAATCAATGGTGAAGCTACAGGGTGATTCGGCATTTCCTCCCTCCAGACCCGGTCCGTAGGCTCTGACCCGAGAGTCTGCCACATCCTTTGTGACCTTAGCCTTGAATGGAGAATCCTTGATGGATTTCTCTCCATAGGTGACATCAATGGTGTAGTCACCAGGGGCAGAAGCTGTGTAGGCCACATCAACAGTGCCATCTGCTTTTGGGGTCAGTGTTGGTTTGACGGGGGCCGGGCCCTTGACATCTACGTCCACCTTTTGGTTCTGGGCTGGGGCTCTTCTGGCGTCCACTGTGAAAGTGGCCGGAGCATTGGCACTGGCATTTGTCAGCCCTGGACCATAGGCAATAACCTTAGAGGCAGAGTCATCAGGCACAATCTTAGCCTTAAATGGAGAATCCTTGATTGGCTTGTTACCATAGGTAACATCAATGGAGTAGTCCCCAGGTTTGGTGGCGACATAATCCACATCCACTGTTCCGTCTGGTTTCTTGGTCAATTTCGGTTGAACAGGTGCTGGTCCACTGACTTTGACATCCACATTTTGCTTGGGAGCAGGTGCTTCTTTGGAATCCACAGTGAAGGTAGCATTGACATTGGCACTGCCTCCAGTGAGACCTGGCCCATAGGCCTTGACCTTGTCAGCTGCATCCCCTGGTTTGATAGTGGCCTTGAAAGGAGAGTCCTTGACAGGTTTTCCATCGTAGGTCACATCAATTGAGTAATCTCCAGGCTTTGTGGGGGTATAGGTCACCTCAGTTGTGGTGTCTGGCTTCTTCTTCATGTCCACCTTAGCAGGACCTGGACCCTTGACCTTTACGTCAACTTTCTTCTCAGGTTTAGGTGCCTCCCTCGTGTCCACGGTGAACACAGCAGGTTGGCCCTCGCTTCCTGTGGTCAAGCCATCACCATAGCATTTCACCTTATTGGCAGCATCTTCTGGGAGGATCTTAGCCTTGAATGGAGAGTCCTTAATGTGAGAATTGGCATAGGTGACATTGATCTTATATTCCCCTGGAACCTCTGGGTAGTAGGTGACTCCCACAGTTCCATCAGGGTTCTGCTTGGTCTCAATTTTAGCCTCCTTGGGTCCCTCAATTGTGACCCCAAGTTCTCCTGGGGAAGTGGCAGCACGAGAATCGATGGTGAACTCGGCAGGGGCTTTAGCATTGCCCCCTTTCAATCCAGGACCGTAAGCCTTCACTTTGCTGGCAGCATCAGGCAAGACGTCCACAGTGAAAGGTGACTTGGGAACAGGTTTGCCTCCATATGTGACCTCCACTTTGTGAGCACCCACTTCTGTGGGGGTAAAGAAAGTCTGGAAGCCCTCGGTGATGGGTTTGTCCTTGAGATCTACTTTCTTTTTGCTGGGCGTTGTCACGGTGACGCGAGGCGTGGCAGTTGATTTACCAGCGGCTTTTGTGAGAATCTGAATTTCTCTTTCTTTATTGACTGTCATGGCTACAGAAAAACAGTTGCTATGACAACACTACATATATTAAAGATGTGTATTGAAACACAAAGGATAGAATTAAAAATTAATCATTAACATTTAGATAGGAAAAACAAGTATAAAATGGAAGCAATGTTAAAATTTGAGAGGCAGAATTTGAAAAAAAAAACAGGTCTGGATAAAAAGTTACAGATAGGGGTAATTTAAGTCTTTCTGTATTTGAATTTTATCCAGGAACAAATCTTTATTTAAGAATTGAGACAATAATTTTAAAGAAACTGAAAAACTAGAAAAGGTGAGTTAAGACGAAAAACATAACCTCCACCAATTAACTCCCAAAAATCAAAAATGAAACTGGGTCAGGAAAATGAACTTACGTGTGTCAAGTCCCACGACCTTGACCTTGCTAAGGTCAAGGCTGGACTCCACTGGTACTTTAATAGGACTACTGGGTATCTCCTTTCCAGCAAAGTAAACAGCCACCACATAGGTGCCTGGGTTAACTGGTTCATATTCCACTCTGAAGGTTCCATCTTTCTGGTCAGTTGTCTTGACTGGTACGTCGCGTCCGTTTGCGTCGGTCAAAGCGATGCCAATGTCGCCTGGACCAGCGGTGGTACAGTCCACAATGAAGTAGGTTTTGACATTGGTTTTCACTCCCTTCTCCACACCAGGGCCATACACTTTGACATTAGCTGGTTTGCTGGGCTCTCCAACTTGTACCTACAGTTATTAATAGAATTTGACATTGTGAGCAACTTTCCCTTTTTTGATCTATCAGGAGGAACAATACAGTTCAACTTTACGCTTTTGATTGAAGTCCAACTAACTTTGATACATTATTTTTTGTCGGAACTTTACTTGAATATCATATAACTTATGAAATTCAAAGTTTTTTTTTAAATTTGAAGATATCTGAGAATAATTGAACAGTAATTTTGAGCATAATTCTTGTTAAGCTCCAGGAAAATCGACTTCTTCACTATGACCCTCTACCCAATAAAAAACAATATAAATTATCCCCCACCCCCTGTATAACTCTATCCTTACCCTGAAGGGTGAGTTGGGGATCTGGACCCCTCCCCAGGTGATGGTGATGGTGTGTTTACAGGACTTTTTGGGCATGTATTTACACTGGAAGGTGCCGTCCTTCTTGTCCACAATCTCTACAGGGATGGGTTTCAGGTCGACGTCCAGACAGCTGATGTTCAGTGTCGCCTTGCCTGCCTTCTTTGCGTCCACGGTGAACTCTGTCCATTTGTTCTGTACCACTCCTGATTTCTCCAAACCTGGTCCAAAAGCAGTTACCTGTGGAAATTTTAAACCCTTGTTAATTTAATTGTTATAAATAAAAGTTTTAGGCACCACCAACTGTACATGTACCTATACATGTTTTATGTAGTGCATTTAAAAATCATTGTTCCATTCACAACATTGAATTTTGTTTTGTTTTCTAAAGGATCACTTCATTATAAATAGGGATCTGACCTATAGGACCGGGCTTGGTTTTATTCTCTACAGAAAGCTTGTCGATTTCCGTTCTGATTAATGACATTAGGCTGAATACATATAACAATTTGTTTTTCCTAAATCTTTATTTCAGTGAGTAGAGATAGAAGGAACCCTTTTTATTGATTTTCTGAGTTTGTTATCTCCAAATGTAATAATTGATATTTGTATTTATTACACACTTAGTAATAAATACATGTTTTTTGCATATGCGATATGGCTGATGTCACAATAGCCGTATCAACCCTGCAGGGCTGATATGGATTTGCGGGGCTGATATCCGTATCAGCCCTGCAAATCCATATAATTTATCTATTAACTGGATATCACACCCTTAGTAAATTAAACCACAATAACAATACTTGTGATCATACACAATTTTTTGTGGGTTCATATTCTCTTAATTTTAACTTTTTGAAAATAAGGTTAATCTTAATTTACAAATACATGTAATACTATAGAATACAATGTATTTTCAAATTACGGATCAAGTGCATTGAAATATAGAAGTAGAAACAAACCCAAATCTTAAGAGACATTAGACTATGTACATGTATGTAAGAAGTCCATGCATGATTATTTACTTATTTTCTTCTCAACTGAATGTGTTCTGTATTTTATTACTAAGTATGTAATAAATATAATAAAACATACCCTTTTCCAATCACATCCTGTAAAAAATGAACACAATATCAGCCCTCGGGCCTTCGGCCCTCTGGCTGCACACCTGGTGTATGGTGAATAATAAGATATGGAAAAGGGTATGTATTATTCTCTATTTACTTCTCCTTGTGCATAAAGGTAATGTCTACTGTCTCTGAAATTAATTCTATTCTTTATGTCTATGCTATTTATCCGTGGATATAATAAAAACTTGCCATTAATGTGTGCCAATTATAAAGGCCTAAATGAAATCCAAGGGAGTGCATTTACTGAAATATGTAGCCAAAATCAATGTGATTAAATTCTAAGGAACATACGCAATTGAAATTCATCGCAGTTCAATGCTGCCAAGAATACCCGTATTGAGTAACACACAGTGAGTTATTTTTGTCCTCGGAGAAAGTGTGCTTAAACTGAGGTTCGTTCCACCTGACTGACAACTGTACATTGGATTGTTACGATTTGATATCTCTTTACTGTTTCTTATATCAATAATGGGCATGCATAAGGGATAGAAAATTGAAGGAAAAATACACAAGTCTATAAATTAATTAAAATTGTCTTTGAAAAGGCGAAATTTAAAACTTTATAAGTGTTGTACCAGGTGGATTCAAACCCCCGACTTTAAAAAGATTGTATCCAAAGTATAAAAGTCAGCGCATATATCAACTGAGCTAGTCTGACTATAATACTGTATGGCATAAATTTAAAGCAGATTATGAAAATCTGGTTTCCTTATTTTTTATAGGTTTTTTGTGAATTTCGACCCCAGGGCAGGGGTGCCCCTGTCTTATCTTAAATTTTTCCTTACATACTAACCTATCAAAATATCACAATTTTATTTAGGGGCAGGCCTGCCCTGATGGACTTCAAGGCCAAAATTCATGCAAAAATCAACGCTTTAAAGGGCAAAATGGTGTTTCGATCAACTTTGGAGGTTTATTGTAAAGTTGAAAATAATAAATTTTAGGTATAAAATACAAATTTAAAAAATTTAGACATATATACGGTAGAAAACAAGAAATAAAGATTGATTTTTGAATGTCACTTTTTCCGGGAAATTGTTCTCTCCTATAGGTCAATTCTTTTGTTAAAGCGAATACATCCTTTTTTTTTAATGATGTGCACTGTTGCCTTTAGATATGCCTGCCTGGAACTATTTGACTTTTTTATAAGATTCATATTCCAAACTTAGGTCAAGAAATTCATTTCCTTGCAATTTGACTTCTATGAAACTACTTCACGATATCAAATACCTTGACTCTCACAGAAAATAAGGAATCTGTTCTATAGCCCTGACACAAAACTACTTAAAAACAGATAGACAAGAAAGTGTTATACCATAAAACAGCCTGTTAAAAGGCAGGAAATAAAAAGTGTAAGTACCTGAGGTTTATTTAAAAGTTCGTTCAAGTTAGACATTGTCTGGTCCAGGGATGCATTAATTTCACAGTAATTATCTTTGTAAAATTTTTCCTGTTGCAGAAGGGAAAATTCACAGAACATCTCAAAATTATAAAATTCTTACGAGCTGATGAATAAAAAATTGTTGTAAAATACTAAAAACTTTTCTTTTGTTTATTTATTTTGTAAAATGAAAACTTTTGAGTTTCTTAAAAACATTTCAATCTTGAAAATTATTTCAAAAGATCTTGAACTAAAAAAAAAATTCAATTAATTTCAACCAGCATTTTATTTTGTGATATATGCAACTTTGTTTAAAATGACTAATGTGAAAGTGGATCTATGATACCTATGGACAGATAAGAGCTGTTGATAACTAGAATTTCAAGATGAAATAAAATACATATGCTAAGACATATTTTTCATGATGTACTAAAATATACATGAATGTATGTGCATGTATTATGTTTATACACTGAATGACAAAGGTACATTTAAATATATTTGGTATACCATTCCATCATTCTTATGGTTTTCTACTTACCACGAGATAAAGAAATGTGCATGACTTTTCTTTTATTTGATGTTTATATGGTGGTAAAATCAAGATAAAAACATTCAATTCATTCAAATGTCTAAAAATTATATACTTGGGACATTGCAACACATAGCTCATAAATGATAGATCATGACAATACATGTACAATGGCTCAGGCACATGCTGAATGGAAATATATCGATGGATATTTAAATACTTTTATGAGTTTTTAACATCAAAGGCTGAATCAGATACAGTTTGAGGTGTATATACAACAAACCTGTACTTCTTCTAAATCATTTTCTAAATCATTATTATCTTCCTAAAGGAAAAATATTTAAAAACAGAAATATATTTTATAAGCAGATAAGTCAAAACCCATCTGAACCAGATATGTTATTTTGCATAAAGTCTCTAAAAGATGTAGTCAGATTTAGGTAATATATCAATTCTCTTATACCTTTGCTTATAAAAGAGAGCTAGCTATTTAGTGCTTTGTTGTTTAAGATGACATTTCATCATTTTCTTATGCTTAAAAAAATTAATTGTACCAGAAAACAGCTAATTAACAACTGCATTAAACTTCACAATAAGCTCATATATTCTTTACTAATCAATAAGTAAACTCATAAAGAGTCACAAACACTAGAGTATATATTGCTTCAGTCACACAAGTACATATTAGTAATTCACTAGAGAGCCATACAGACTAAGGGAAACAATATTACACCACTGTAACAATAAGAATTTTCTTACCTTTGAGGCATTGAATGCCTTGGTCTCGGGTTGGATTTGGACCATGTAGGGAGATTTGGGAATGTCTTCTTCGTTACACAGGATGTGGACCGCGTATTCCCCAGGGGCGGTGGGGAAGTAGGTCACGTCCGCTGAGCCGTCGGAGTTGTCCTTACAGTCAATCTTAGCCTGGGACGGTCCCTCAATGGAAAATCCTACAACGTAATCATGGGGATTATCAATACAGAAATCAAAGTGTTGTAGTTCACAATTACTGGATATAAACATGAGCTTTTTGTACAACTTTTCAGAATCCACTTTTAAAAACATTTATTCACAAGGAAATGTCTTTCCTTACAATGATTTCCAATGTTTTCATATCTCCTCTTACACAGTATTGTCTTCAAAACAAAGAACAAATCTTCAACCCCAGTATGTACTTAAAGATAATTAATTCAAAATTATCAAAATCATCAAGAACATTTTGAATAAAAATATTCTACAAGTTAATTATTCCCCTTTTACCTAGGGCCCCGGTTTCTCCCATGGTTTCCACGGTGAAGCGGGCGGGCTGGTTGACCACACCCCCCTCGAGCCCTGGTCCGTAGGCGCGGATCTTGGACGTTTTAGCTGGACCGACCTCCACCTTGAATGGACTCTTGGCGATGTGCTGGTCTCCGTATGTGATGTTGATGATATACTGGCCTTGTTTTATGGGGACGTACACACATTCATACACTCCCTCTTCCTTCGTGCTCTTCTTAGAGGTACATTTGACATCAATTCCACCTGAACAATGTCAAAATCGGAAAATTAGACTTTTTTGCCACTACTATTCTATGACTCTTCTTTGAGAAAAACAAGGACAGGTAGACTAAGACTTTTTTATTTAAAAAAAAAGAGACAATGTGAAATTTAGAACATTTTTTTCTTGTGTCAAGAACTTGTTCAATATCATCCCTGCCAAAACATCCATGATAAAAGCTCAGAACACACTAGAAGTGGTGTTAAAGGAGTGGCAATGTTTTTTTTATGATATTCATATCCGACTGAGTAAAATCCCCTTACCTGGGCCAATGATATGGATTTTGACCTCAGCTGATCCCGCCCCTTTGGTGTGGACTTTGAAGTCAGCATTCTCATTTACTCTTACCCCCCGGGGCTGGATTCCTCGGCCTGTGGCATAGCACATCTTGGCATTGGAAGCTGTAATACAAAAAATTTGAATTATAAATTTAATATATTTAGAGTTTTGAAATGCATGCATAATTCTGAATTTTTCAAAAATAATTGATTCATCCCCCCTTTCTTTTAAATATACAAGGGGACTTCATCAAAATTTGCTACAAGTTCATTTACATTAGCTAGCTGATTTTATAAAGCTAAAACTGTTGGTAACATTTGTTGTATGAAATTTCTTCAGATAATGGACTGGCTTCATACCTGGAGAAACGTTGACTCCGTAGGGGCTCTTGGGAATCTGCTGACCAGCGAACATGATGTTAATGGAGTGCATGCCTTGCTCCATGGGGATGTACTCCACCAGATAAGTTCCCTCCTTCCCGGGAACGGGGGCAATACTGGGACGAATCGTGTCCTTCCTACCATGGGGGTCAAGGATAACCACGTCAATGCTGCCTTTACCTGCATCTGTCAAGGTCAAGGTTAAAGAAATATTCAAACACAGGTCAAGGTTGAATTTTAATTTTCATCAACCATGCATGTTGTTGCTGATAGATATGAAAGGGTTGAATTATTAAGTTTAATTCACTATCTGATGAAAAAAGCTGAGCATTTTCTAGATTAATGAACATTCACTATCTGGATTTTCAGTCTTTTTTAGCTATTGTTAATTATACCTAATTTCACAACAATTCAATTAAGGGGAAGATCTTTTGCATGAATCACAATATCTAAATCATTCTGAACTAGTAAAAACTTCTACTCAAGCTTTAGTTAAATTTGTCCAGTAGATAAATATGATTTTCTGAGTGAATAAATTCTAGTTTCTAAATAATTTGCAGCCCATATAACCTCTGATTACAAGTACTTCTACAAAATATATCTAAATATATTCCAATCCCTCTATTTACAAATACAACACCAAAAAGTGGATCATGCAATTTCTTGTGTTCATTCCAAATTCTAGTACACTGACACAATGGTCAACATTTTTGGAAAATTTTAACAGGTAAGCCAAAGAAAAACTTTGGGTTTGTTATTGAAACAAGACAGAAAAATATGAAAATAAAAATGAAAAATGTTCAACAAAAAGAGCAATGACAACATAGAGCCACAGACAATGAACAAAATGATAGAATGTGTTAGTCAAAGAATTCAGATTTCATGCTTTTATATTTTTTAAGTTTAGCACAAAGACATTTCACCATTATTTTCTTGTTAAAAGATTTTCTTGTTAAAAGATATCCAAGAAGGAATTAAAATTAAGAAGTTTCTGGCATGCCTTTGTGAAAACTATTAAGACACAGGTGATCAAATTTGACAGGAGTTGCTGCTCTTGGCCGACATGTGTGATTGTGTGTTTCATCCCTCAAAATAAGGAGTGCATAAAGGTCATGGGGTCCCAGTGGGAGGTTAGGGGGATCCCATACCTTATCAAAGCCAGAAAAAATACCCTCATGTCTCCCTTATATTCACCATTATTATTCAGATATGTGAGTATTTTTTCTGTGCTATGAAACAGCTGCTGGGAGTTGCCATGGTTACACAGGTGCATTGTGGGAAGTCTTACCTTTCTTTCCTGGGGCTACTACTATTTTTACTGCATCTATAGTAATGTGAAGTAGGGTAAAAGGCTGAGGAGTGCTCAATAATAACATATATGTCATAATACATTGACCAATAGAAATAGGTTTTACATCAAGAGAATGGAAAATGGTACAATAAAGCAGAATCAATATAATGCTGAAATTTTTACGATATTTAAGAAATGTGAAGTTACATTGCACACAAAGCTGTCAATTAATTATTTCAATGGCCAAAATCTTCACAAAATTATTACATTTCTTTAATTCTTTATTGTAAAATTTTTAATTACGATAAACCACCAAGGATTTATGAAACTAAATGTATATTCATCATTCATCAAAGTGAATTCAAAACTCAGTCACTGAATGTAATTGTGATTCACATTGTTATGATAAAAAAAAATCTGAAATTGCTTTAAATTATCTGATGAACATTTGATAGAATAAAAGAAGAGGGTTAAGAGGCAGTGAGAAGCTATATATTCTAGAGTGAGAGCTAATATATCCACCATATTGTACCCGATTTACGTAGAGTATATAATGTTACCTATGTCACTTAATAATTCTGCTGGAACTGCATCTAATAAAACAAGTCAGCACACACTCAAAAATCTAGTCTATGTATGTATACCAAGAATTTATATTGAGTTTGCATTCCAAGAACAAGTATGCACAAATGAATGATTGAGTTATCTCCCTTAGACTGTAAAAGTAATAACTGCTAAGATTACTATTTCTATCAAAAACTTTTTCCCAATTACTTTTATTTTGAAAAAATACTATGTATTATGTTTTAGCCCTTTAAGTTAATGAAAACAATTAAATGCCAAAAAACATGAATATTGTCCAATGTTTTAAAATTCTTGATAAGCCCCTGCAATTACTGCCTTGAATACAGACACACCCTGAATAAAAAACTTACTCTTTGTGAAGACTTCGAAGTACGTCCTCTTGGTTGCTATGACACCCGTCTTCTCCAGACCTGGACCCGAGGCTGTGACCTTGGTGGGGTCACCAGCAGCACCTTCGACCTTGACTGAAAATGGTGACTTGTTAATCTCTTTCTCTCCAAATTTGATGATAACCTGTAAAATATTTTAAAAAGATTTTGAAGACATACATTCTCATAGCTAAAACTTCATTAAAACTGTTTTTAAAAATGACCATTGTAATACTATCCCCCACAAAGTAATTAAAATTCCAGGCAAGGTGTATCAATCCTTGAGCTCTTTTATTCTCCAAAAGATAGCACCATGCCCTGCATTTATATTCCTCACATTGTCCGATGCAATAATATCTTTATATGTTTATCATTTTAAAAAATGCTAAATAAAAATACCTTGTTCTTTTTGCTCCTTTTCATTTTGAAGTTTAATTATCACTGACCAAACCAAGACATTCCAGTTGACTGTGTATCTTATTTACACACCATAAAACTGGACCACTTAACAACTTGTGTGTTTATGATTTAGATGGAATTTTACAGCAAGAAATAAAACCTAAATAAATCTGGGTGGGTGTCTTCTGTATTGACAAAGCCTTGTCAGCTTTCTCAGGCTCAAGTCATTTTACAACTGTAGGTAACTTTGTAAAATAGATGTATATGTGTATACTTATCAGTGCTTATGTGTATATCTCATCTTGTACCCCCCCCCTCCTTCAATACTGGGTATGTACACACTAGGCTAGGTCTGATTTCTACCCCCTCCTTCCATTTGCACACATAAGGGTCATGCCTAACACACAGGTTCCTTCTTTACCTTGTATTCTCCCTCCATATTTCTACAGAAGTAGGTCAGATTTCTCCATCTCCAACCAACCACTCTTCAATAACTGTATACATACTTAAGTAGGTCAGAGGTCTGTCCTGACTTGAACCCCCACCCCTCTCTTCCATAATTTCCTCCCTTACCTTGTATTCTCCCTCCATACTGGGTACATACACACAGGAGTAGGTCAAGTTTCTGTCATTATTGAACACAACTTCACACTGTAAAGAAAAATCATATCAAGTCAACATACAAAATAAAACAGTTCAATTACAACACTGATCAAAAGTATTTATCCTAATTCTTTTCATTTGTCCAACAATTACTTTATAAATCTATTTAATGTATTCATTTAGTCAATTAGTGCACCAAGCAATCGGCCTTAATATAAAATATCTGTAATCTTCAATATCATCATAATCTACATCCATTTCTGAAAACTGAACAACTTACAGTTTCTTTCTTTCCCTTGGGGTTCAGCACTGTAATCTCCAGAGTAGCTTTTCCTGCACTGAAGGTTTCCACGGTGAAGCGGGCGGGGGCTCCCACCTGGTTACCCTTGGGCTCCAGACCTGGCCCATAGGCCCGCACGCGGTTAGCGTTAAGGCGTGGTCTGACAGGGGCACCGGGCTTTAGCTTGGCCTTGGGGAACTGGGCTAAGTAGGTCATCATGGACATCTCGTCCACTTTGGGATTTGTGATTTCCTCGGGCTTGATAAGCTGTAATGAAAGAAAGAAACATTGAGTTCTGAATGTAATATCATATAAAAAGATGATGAACCTCTAAGACCAGCTTCCACAATCAAAGATAATCATATTTACTCACTTTCTTTTCATCTGAACAAGCCATTTTGGTTTTCACTATATATCTTACACACAAAAGTTTCAAAGCACGCATTAAAACATCACACCCTTGCAAAATAAGTCATTTCCACTGAAATACCCTACACAGCAGTGTACCCCTATAATCAATGCAGCCCAGCTGTAAACCTTTTTCAATAGGAGGAATTTTGTTGGTTCAATGAGGTAGACATTTAAAGCTATCATTTCTGTAATCAAATATGTCCATATGTAACAATGTTTCTAAAACATCCTTAAAAATCTTTAAACCATCTGTGTTGTTTGTTTATGTACATTCCATGTAAACAATCTACATAGATTCTTATTATACAGAATTTCAAAAAAAAAATCTTAAGCTTCAGCAAGCCTACTTGATGTAAGATAGGAGTTATCCCCCTTTGGATGTAAAAAAAATCTAACAGCAGCTCAATGGAAATCTGAGTAATTCATGATTTTTTTTTTTTTTAATTATACAAATACTGGGTGTTTAAATCTGACCTGGAAGTGTACAGATTACAGATAAACATCAAATGCACTGGCAATGAAGATATAATATTACACACATTTGCTTTTACCACAATGTAATTTGAAAACTCAACCAAACAAAAAATTGTTGACATGCAACCGTATCTATTAAATACAGATTTACATCAAAATATGATATCAGATTTAGACTTAGGTGATAAAAACAAACTATATTTCATGATTCTTTGCACAATTTGATATCGGCTTCATACGCAGGTCTCGGCATAAACATTTCCGATGTGTACAGAGGGGACATGAATCATTTCTTAGACTGGTTTTGTAAATCTCCAGAAGGCAAAAGAAGACTGTTATCTATGTCGGCTAGTGCAGTGTAGACAGTCAGTTCGGCAGACAGATATTTATTTCTGCCATGCCTATCTAGACAATATCAAGCGATGAGAAAGTTTTGATAATGCTGTCTGCATATAGTCAATTAATATTCAAATTTTATAGAAAAACAGGGAAAAAAATATAAACAGGATTAGCTTTTTCAACACTTTTCATATTTTTTAAGCCAAGAAAAAATTTTACAAATATATATATGTCTGCATTCTATACAGGGTGATGTTTATCTTTATAGTTACTTAGGGGTCATCTATTGCTTACAGCTTTAAAACTTGCACTTTGAATAAATTACAGATTTTTCCTTGTTGCTGAATAATTTTGTATTTTAAAAAGATTTCTTTGTTAAGTTTATGTTTTGAATAAATTAAAGCACATACTTTTTCTTCTTTTTTCAACTATTTGATCAAAGCTGAAGACTCATGCATCAAACGTAAGCTGCAGAAACATTTCCTTAAAAATGCCTCTCTACCACTTTCACTTTTATTTCAATAACTCCGCTATACAGTGAAACATGTTCATGCTGGATGTTGTGTTTTCTAAAATCTAGTCTTATATGATTGAAAGTTGAAGTTGAATCAATTGATTAAAATATTGTCTAATTAGAAATGTTGTCCAATTTGGCCAATTTCTTTCATAATCCAGTGGTTTCTGCATTTAGACAAGTTTACTCCAAATACTCTTTCAAGTCACCTATCAACACCAAACATTCAGGGACTGCATTTCATTTCACTTAGAATTTTATGAATTACTTCATACAATCCGAAAATTCTTACAAATCACCAAATTACGATAGTGACTATTTGTACAACATACAAAGAGATGTTCTGGTGTAAGCAAATTGCTTATTTTCCCTAAAAATAGATGATTTTGTGCCTAATTTTGTCTTAACTAGCCTATTTATGTTCCCCAAACGAAGTTGGGGAACATATTGTTTTTACTCTGTTTCTTATTATTATTATTATTATTTTTCTTCTTCTTCTTCTTCCTGGAACTTTTTTGTCCGGGAATGATCTTGTAAACAGTTCGTCCGATGTAGGTAAAACCTTTTTAGGGTTAGTAGACATGTTATGTAGATTTGCGGAATCAAGGTCATTTTGCGCGCAAGTGCTTGCAAGAGCGTGCACGTGCAACACGTGAAATGACCAATATAATAGATATAGCCACAACTGTTCTATTTTTAGATGAAACGCTTTGAAACTCATAATGTGAGGATATATTTAGTATAATGACGACATGGTGAAAATAGCAAGATCTCACGCGCATGCACGTGCACTTCGCTCTGATTGGCTGCAAAAATATCTTTCTTGTTTTTTGACTTTGAAATTTTGAACATAGCAGTGCATTAGGATATCCTACAACATGAAATAAAGCAATTATCATGAAAACACGTGCATGCACGTGCGTTTGTTGGCTGAAACTTTAAACAGCTATAACTCCCTTGGTTTTCAACCAAAAAGGATGATTTGGAACATAGATAGATATAATGGACTTCTACAAGTAGGTATGTGCACATGCATACAACTGCGTGTACATGTGCTGCAATCCGATTGGCTGAAAAATAACTCCCTTAGATGATTTTGTAGATAGATGTAATGGACTTCTACAAGAAGGTATGGTCACCATGCTCATGTATGCACGTGCGTGCACGTGAAATTAAAATCAAACATACACTTGAATGAGCGTATTTTTAAAATAATTTTGGATTAAATACTTTAATATTCAGTGTATTAAAAATATAGATTGTGTAGACAAGATGATATGGTCATGACGCAAATGCATTCACATGTGCACGCGTGCAATGCTAAAGTTTAAATGATTTTTGTACACTTCTTTGTTAATGTTGTTAAAATCTCAGATGCATAGAGTTTGTCTTATTTAATGAAGCTTACAGGGAATATGGCACCAAAAGGGAGTTGGGGAGCGTTTGGGGAACATCTGTAACGGTCCCCGTTACAATTAGCACTAGTTCATCTTGTATCTCTGAAAATTTTCCCCCTCATCTCCGTACATTTACCAGCAGGGATGCGATATGGAGCTATATTTTTACACAACCTCGCTCCCTCTCTGTGAGCATACCTGAGGAACATCCAGCCATTTCTCGGCGTTGTCCATGGCTTCTTTGGCATTTTTCTTGGCATTTTTAGGATTCCAATCTTCCCAGTCAGGGCAGAGACCTAGGCAAAAAAAGACAGGAGAGTTACACATCAAAGAAAGATAACTCCTTGACACTTAACTTCTATCAGGTGCAATCAAGGATGCTGCACTGCATGCAAGCTTGAAATAGCAACACTCTCTTTTTTTTCATCAAGGATGTTTTTAATTACTTGTATCCTTGACTCATGCTGCACTGTACGTAGTCTCTATACATGAAAGTTTAAGGACAGCCTTAAAAGTGCGCTTAAACCTTAATGCATCCATATAATTCTTGTCTGCCTTGGGTGTCACTTAATACTTTTTCTTTCTAAAGCTCAAGTTGAAAACACCTCCTAAACATTGTTATCTTAATTGTGAAGCAAGTTTGACAGGACAACAATGGCCCCTTTATAAATCTGCCCATAAAAGGGGGCATTTTTTACAAAGCCGAATTTTGACGCTACGACATTACAGGGTCAACATGTATTAATCAAAGTGTCTCAATTTACTATCGCATGTTTAAGGTAAAAAGGGTCTGATAAAGAAACCCAACTGGGTGTTCTCTATGTCAATTAAACGTGAATGTAAAAAGATGACATTGGAAATACACTAATATTATATGAAGCAATTAATGCAGAAAAAAGCTCGGGGGAAATTTAGTCATGACATATGTTGACTCAGCTGTGGCAACATTCAATGCAAACTTGGATAAAAATTATCACATTTTGTCTAAATTCACTTAAATGTGCATATTATACATGTATACTTAGATATATATTTATATATTTTTACACATACGTTTGTAAATTTGTAAAGCAATGAATGCACCTATAGCTAAAAATGTCTGACACTTTGAGACTTGAACCACATGCTATCAAAACTTCATGCAGTTTAATCTGTCTATCTTAAAAAAAAATGTCAGTTATTTATGTTTGAATAATCAAAGAACGCCCACTGCTAGATTAAAAGCCATGATACCAAAGTTTCCATCGAATTCCAACTGAGCGTTTTTAAAACCCGTTAGTAAAATCTTCTTCAAATCTTAAGAAAACTTTTTTTTAATGAGCGACCGGCAAATCTTGTCTGGTGTCATTGTGTTTTTGGCAGGTCAGTAAAGATGCATCATTTATCAGGTATTGGGTTTCATTTTCAGGTACACTTATCACTTTACTATACAAGGTTATACAAGCTTCACTTCTTCAAGTGATGCCTTGAGCAAATCTTGGTATGACATTTTCTTGGTTGATGTATAAATTATTTCATTCACTGCTAGAGTAAATAAATCATTTGAAGATTCCAATAACAAAACAGATCTGACATTCTATATACCAGGTAAACTGATCAAAAGAGCTTAGAGATTCCTATTTCTTGACATTTCCAATTATATGCTATGAATCAAACCACCCCATCCCCCACCCCCACAAATAAAGACAAGCACCCCACCACCTTATTTTGAAAAATTTAAATACTTGTTGTTCTAGTCCCCAGGTAAAATAAAATATGAAAACACTTGCTCAAAACTGCAGAGATTAAAACTGCTTGCACAGCAGATTATAATAAAACCTAAGGCTGGTTGTAATACAATATGTTGAAGTTTCATGACTGTTGAAGTGCAATTTTCATGGTCCAGATGTGGTGAGAAATGTATAACGTATTTTCAGTACAATTTCACTAGGCCAAGAAAACCACATTTTCACCACACATTCCTAACTTTATAAAATTCTTCAGCTGTCAAATTTGAGGCAAATTTTTTATAGTAAAAATTAAAGATTTTACACAAGACATTCCTTAATTCATCTAAGAGATTTTTTTTATAATTTTTTTTTTTTACCCCCAAATAAATTCTTGAAAATTTCTATATACCGTAAAACTCAGTTATAGCAAGTCGTCACTGGGCCCTATGAAATTACTTCTCTATATCCGTAACTCAATATATCCATGAAAGGAATTCGTTAAATTTATATGGGGATCCATGATAACTTCGCTATATCCGTGAATTCACAATATCTGTGTTTGAACTAAAAGAGTTTTACTGTAAAACAGACAAAAAGCCCTTTTACCAGGTCCGACAGCATCAACGAGAGCTCCGATGGCGCGGCCGTCGTTCCAATCTGTGCTGAAGTTTTTGATTGGTTGGTCGGGAATCTTGCTCTGGACCCAGTTGAGCAGTCTCTGTTTGGGGGTGGGGCCGCCCTCTGAGGGGGTCGGCTCCTCTCCCTCCCACATGGGCATGGAGATGGAATAGTGTAAAATTAGGGTCCATATTAACCCCAGAATGAGCTTGATCTTGCTATCTACGATGTCGGAGCTGTCTGTAAAAAAATAAAAGAATGGAATTATTAGACAATACAACTAGACACCATTCAAATGGGTTACAATTTATCAAATACAACAGGAAATGAGGAAAAATATATTTAAATATACAGTTGTACTTCTGCATTTACAAACTTCAATATATGAAAAAAAAACAATGAATTATTGTCAGAGTAGGAAGTCCCAAATACGTTTTCTTTTTGCACTTTAATCTTAGTATCTCAAATTCTCGGAGATATCTCAAACTGAAGAGTTTGAGATAATAAGGTTTGACTGTCATTTCAATCAGTCTCATTTCAAAGTTCTATTTAATTTGCAAAAGCATTAAGTAGAAATGTGTTTTCAGATGCAAAATGATCTTTCTAGCTTATTCTAAAGGATATTTCTTCTTTACATAAGAGTGTTACATGAGGTTGAAGGTTTCTGATTGCAGATTCAATAGTTTACAAATGCTGAAGTGTGCAGTACTTGAAAATGTGTACTTAAAGTTCAAAGGAAAAAGATATGCGAGCACTTAAAACTCGTTTTTAGTGGGCATGTCCCCTTTTGACCTCCTAAAAAGGTAAAGTCTGACCACTTTCATTTTCAAATCTTTAGTGGGTGTGTCCCGTAAATATCAGATCATACTTTCACTTTACCCTGTGTTCCCTTATCTCTCAATATCTGTGGAGTATATTTTTACAGACTTGAGAAAATTTACCCCTCCTGCCTTGCTAAACAGATTTCTGATACACATCTCTGTAAAGCTCAGAGAAGTCTGGTCATACAGCTGATTGCGGCCTCCGATAATTACAATCTCAAACCCAGTTGTTTACTACTATGACTTTCATCTTTCTCTGCTAAAACAATAAATGTTTTTTGATATTCTGCATTCGAAAATTAACTACCACAGACTTAAACTGCTGCTTCAGGTTTCTGCTGTGCAGGTCGGCCTCTTTGTATATAAGAAAATCTTTAAAACACATTTAAAACTTCTCAAAATAACTGCACTTTAATCCAAGATATAGAGATTTAAATTATGTGTAAACAGGCACTTTAAACCATGTGCCAATATTTGTCGAAGAATTAGCTTTTTTGAATAACGCAAACATGCTGTGTTTACATTTTTAATTCATCATATTTTTTTCTTCTTATAAGAGCAGAAAAAAAACTTTTAAGTGAATCATTTGATTGAATAGGTAAATCCTAAGCGGGCTATTTAATACCTTTTGTATATTTGAAACTCATCCCCTAATGCATTAGAATAATTTTAATGAGTAGTAGTTTTTTTTAAAAGGCATGTAAAAGTTTCCGTCTGCATACCACAGACATACTTTCAATGCAGATTTTGTGGTTTTAACGTAAGCAGCACCTTTCCTCAGACCGACCCAAATAAGGCGAGAAATCAAATAAGCGTAAAACATCGTAAACACCGGAGTTATTTACGTTATCAAAAGTTTCCTAACACGGGGGCACTTCCGATCGCGCTTACTATTACCAGTAAACACATTGTCCAAGCCTCTATTCAGACACTCAAACATGCGAAAAATAATTCCGCAAAGTGGTTATAGACACTTGTGGACCCTCGACATAGCATAAACCTGAGTCAAATACTTCACGGTCTTAGCCTTATAACCATCGGGGGTCAAATCTCATTACTCGGCATACCTAGGTTGTGTTTGTCAATTTCTTGATATCTGAGATTATAAACCTAGATTTATTAAAACCTGATGCTATATAACAGAGGTATAGGTTTGTTACTGATTAGGTGTAAAGAATTTTACCTGTACATGTAATATAATGCTAAAGGGAAACTGAAGTTTTACAAAATGAAATCTGATCTAATGACTACCTGGTGAGTCAAAGTGTACGATAAGCAGTTTTTTAAATTAAAGGAAAGGTATTTGTAACAGAGAGATCTGTGGATTGAATAATTACGAGAAAAAATTATATGTTATCCATCTCTGTCACACATCATAGTTTAATACATTATCACATAGGCATGTATGCATAAAAAATATGTGTGTTCCATATTTGATCAGGTAGGAAACATACTGATAAATGTTTAAAAGTGAAACAATTTGGAAGTTTTTGAGTGTGCACTTCTGATTAGGAGATGCAGCAATTAGAAATGCATGGGTCCCATCTGCCACATCTGTAATGGAGGCCTCATACGCAATGTAGTTTGAACTTTATTGGGTTCTTCCCTGGAGTTGAAGAGTTCCACTAGATAAAGGACCTATGTGCAATACTTTTAATCTCTATATATGGATTTGTACACCTCTTCTAAAACAAATTTTGAGAAAAAAAATCTGGAATTTATGTTTTGTAATTTTTGTACATTTTTCTTTGAATAATGCAAATATTTTCATAATTTGATATATCTTTTCAAAACCCCTGGTAACACATGCTGATTTTTTATCTAAGAACACGTAATGGTATTATAAAGTTTAATTTTAGAACATCTTGAAAAATTAACAGTAGGTAAGGTACCTTGCGTATGTCCTTAAGAGTTTTGAGAAGGTCCCCCATTCCTGTCAGTAACAGGTCTGTTAATCAGAGGCTAATTAACTCTTTGATCATTCTGCCCATAGTTACCTGTCTACACAAGAGATGCCTCCAACAATGACCTCCATCTAACTATAGGTACCACTCACCAAAAGTACATAAAGTACATATCTCAAATTGACCACCTGGTACTAACAAGGACCATTATTTATTTGGTTTGTGGTCAGTCAAATCTTTTCACCTTAGAATGTAAAGCTGTCAATATATGCAAATGTTTGAGTAGAATGGATTACGTGAATAGCCTTTTTGTTTACTGGCAAGAAATACTTTAACACCTTTCACAAAAGCACCTCTAGGGGTTGAAAGATTAATGATTTTAAACGCTTCACTTGTACCAACTTTTCCAGCTCCAATATGTGCATTGAAAAGTTTCCTGTTTTAATGCAAATTACACAAATGACGAAACTATTTTTCTAAATATATATAGTTTGCCTGCATTAGAATAATTTTTTTGAGTGGGACTGGGGGGGGGGGGGGGGGGACAATTATTAAATTATAAATCGGCATCATCAAATTACTTTTTTTGATTCACTTTTGTCAGCCAAATCTAACTGCATGACAGAAATAAAATCTTTTATAATAACATCTTCTTTTCAAAAATCGAGGTTTTAAACTACCAAAAAAGTTTTTTTGATACCATTTTAATTTATCTGTTTATCATCTTATTCCAAGTCTTTCCTTTACAAAACATGTAAATTTACTAAATATGACTCATGCAGTGTTTTTTGTACCTTTATTTACACTTAATTTGCATGCAGGTAAGTAATTATCATAAAGTTACATATATCTGAGAGTTGAATGAAATTCTTGCCTGATGTTTCACCATAAACACTTCAACAGCACAATCAAATGCCTTATCATTAAAAAAATTTACGATTTTGATTTTGGTAGAATTTTGACGTAGGCGGACAGGTATACGCATAGGTATCTGCAACAACTGTAAAATCTTACGTAGGCTGTGAGAAATCTTATCTCTTAGTACCCAATAAAAAAGTTTTAAAAAAACATCAAAGTTTCTTGGTGAATCACTCATAGTAATCTACTTGTTTATTTTGCCATCCCCCAAATTTATTTTCCGTAGGGTTCTATCTTACATTCTTACAAGTTGCTGTGCATTGTGGGGGATTAATATTCCAGAAATGCGGCTAAACATAAAGTGAGACATTGAAATGATTCTCAAATCAAATATTATAACATTTTGCAATCAACACGTTCAAGTATCTGCAATTAATATTTACTTGAAAAATTATCATAATGTTCATTTAATCACATTAAGGCATTTTCAAAATCAGGGCCGGTCCATGACTTACAATGGACATATTAACTGATATTCTAAATCTATTCCCCAATATTCTTTCATTCTCCCTACAATAATCAGCTTCCACTCACACAGAATGATCGAGCCCCCTCCCACCCAACAGATGCGTTAACTCAACATTCGAGTATATGAATCTACCAGTGTACTCAAAACATCAGTGCTTATAATATAACTGATAAGAAGGGAGAATGTTTTGCGATTGTCAACACATTCCTCGCGGCATGGAGGGGAAGTGGAGACACTTCAGGGTGAACTTTTACCCCCGCAGATTCCGGAAATCAGCTCTTTGTGAAGTACTTAAAACTCGTGAAAATTCGATTTGTAGGTGTTACACCAAATTACAGTAGTTTTGTAAACCCACAGTTCCTTACTCGATACTTTATTGAATGGACAAATATCGCAGTTAATTTTAATCACCACATACACATGCATTATAAATATCGTTTACTTAATATTATTTCCCAGGTACTCTAAATTACATGTTTTAATTGAAAGGAATATGGCATATTTATGTCATAACTTTAATTTTGAAATACAAAATCCATTACGCACTGAATTACATAACACTGCAAGCCCTGCAGCACTTTAGAGAGGATTGCCAACCTCATTCTGTAAGCATGTCTATAGCCACAAAATTACGACAACCAACAACCAAAATTGAGAAGTGCTTGAAACCACAGGCTGTATAGTAAACATTTGAATTCAACTGCCTCCATTTTAATGTTAAGTTTCAAGGTTAGCAGCATGCAGTTCTCAATGTAAACTCATCTCCCAGACAACATTAATTACTCTAACCCTAGGCTATAAATGTCACCCTGTAATCTATAGTGTCCAGCTTTAAAAATCAATTCTATATGTCTTATCTGTCCAAAGCTGCTCATCAATTGTGTATTGACTGATTTCATTTGAATGGAAGAGTTATCTGCCCTGATAAAAAGTTGCAGAAACCTTAATCAATGGCCCCTGGTATGTTAGTATAGAGGCAGGTCTTTGTCATTGAAGAGGGAATCTATAGATAGATGTGGGTCACTGGCCACTTTAGGTGATTTTCGGGTAGTTTATTGCCTCAACAATTACACGTGTAACAGGAAAGGAGAAAATGCATGGCTGGACCGGGAATCGAACCCGGGACCCCTGTATCTCTAGTCAGGTGCTCTACCAACTGAGCTACCCAGGCCGATATCCACGGCCCTAACCATTACATTCCTACCTCCTTAAATGGTCTTCGCCCTCGAAGACACAACCCAAGTTCTTATTGCCCCTGGCAGGACTTTCACCTGCAATTCCAGGGGTGGTCACGGCATCAAATCTGTAACAGGAGAGGAGAAAATACAGCGGACCAGACCGGGATTCGAACCCGGGCCCCCTGAAACTCCGGTCAGGTGCTCTACCGAGCTATCTGGCCACCGGCGATCGAACCCGGCTGACCGCCACACACGCTAAGGAGAAAACTGTAGCTTTTGATTAAAACTCAAAGGAACTAGTTCAGCATGATGTTTGCTGTTCTACCAAAATTGTTTTTCTTCAATTTATCTTCCCTTGAATTCACATACGTACAGTGCCTTCTCTTCAAATCTCTACTCTAGGACCGACATTCACTGATATAAAAACTTCTGCGGCTCAAAATTTCAATTTTTATATTCAACTATATGCCAATTAAGTCAGTGAACTTTGAAAGCCGACATTTTTTTGGCATGCACACAAGACTTTAGTAATATAATGATTTCTGAAGTTGAAAGCTTTCAGTGAGCTAGATTTTTTTCTTGATTACCTTCTCTGACAACAACAATGGTAAACCATTCTGACTGATTTACAAAATCAGTGAAAACATACAAAGTGTTAGCATAACAAAGGACCAGTTGTTTTTCATTATAATTGTGAAAGCTTTAGGAAGAAAAATGCTGAGAAAAGTAGTTTTACAACATAATCATTTACAAGTGGTTATAGTTTTTCTTAGAAAAGCGTGTTTAGATAGAGACTAACAATAACTTTTGACAACCTACACAGTTAGTCATTATCTGCACCACGTACATCATGTAATTTTGATTAATGTCATATTGTCCTATCATAAGTTTATTAATATTTTCTCTGTTTGAAAATGTATAGCCCTCTCTCAATTAATAAAACTTATATTTGCTTACTAATTAATTTATTTTGCAATCATGTTAGGATGGTACACCACCTGGGATGCTTGAACATGTTGAAGCTTAATAGAGAGTTGCAAATTTAAAGACCCAGTAGCTCAGCATGTATGCCTATTGAGCTGTGAGGGATCTTTTTGTGACTGTGAAATGGGACCTTGTTTTTACTAGTCTCATCAGAGCATTTCTGAGAGACTTGTCTCCACATCCTTAAAAGTAGAAGTAAAGACCTGAATAACTGACCTTTAATTGACTCAGTGACTTGATCAAGAAAGAAACTGCATGACTAACCACTTTGCTATGTGGCAACTGCATGATTTTTGCATACAAATGACTAGAAGACTCCCAAGAAGCCTATAAGGTCACCTGTCAAATTGAGCCCTCTTGTGATCATATGGCGGGGGTGTACTTTTCCCCTAATCCCCTGGTAGTGTCAACTAATTCCAATCCCAGCCCCCATAAATCTGTCCGACTGCTCCAATATAACCGCAGACTATCTATGGATTAATAAAAGCTCTATCGAGACCACTTCATCCCTATCCAAACACTTAAGGGGGACATCGGTGTTTAATTTAGGTAAAATCTTGGACTGCGTTGACCTCGTTTCTTGAAGAAGACACCTTAGTTTACCTTAAGCCGTGACCTCAAATGAAAGTGAAGAATCCTACCTAACAGGTTATATATATATATATACAAGTATACTGGTCCACAGAAGTATAATTAGCTTACTATGCAAATGTATAATATGTCACTCCCCTAGAATATGAATTTAAGGACTTCCATGAGCACCAAAATTTAGAGGCTTTAAATGTGTAACCTTCACAAATCTTATCCCTTATTTGCTGATATATTTGTTGCCAGACTCGATCCATACAACAATTTTGAATTTAAGATCCATATATCTATTAACATCTAATACAAGCTAGGACAAGGCATTTATATCATTCTGATTATGTCCTATAGTGCAATTCCCCTTACCATGCTTCCTGTATGTGTTACATTATGCAATTATACATAAAATTAAATTTGAACGATGCTTCAAATTTTATCTCTCATATGTTTTACCCCCCCCCCCTCCTTTTCACTGTACCATATTTACACATGCAGACAGCTCTTACCAATAAATGCCCTTGGGCTAATGGTCTCGTTCTACAGTAATGTTTTCAGGTGCATGTACATGATGCACTCCACAGATTTCAAAACAAGTATGTTATGAGGACTTAACCATTAAATGTGCACACTTTGCATTTGATCAGTATGAACCACGCTGGGTTGTTTTGAGAAGTGCATTTAATCTCTACAAGACTCGAGAAACACTGTGATATCAGGGTCAGATACATGCTGAAAAGCTAAGAACATAATTCTTTACCTAGATAGTAGATTCTCATCAAGAATCTACCAGTCTAATATCTTCCTAACAGATAACAGGTATTACTAGGTGCCTAAATAATTCTAATGTTCCTCCACTGTAAGCCAGAGCTCAATTTTTCGAAGATTTCCCTGTGTGTGTACTGTTGTAGGCATTAATACAAGGTCTCGAAACAAATTGCAAAATTTATCTCCATGAAATTGATCGAGTGCTGAGAAAATTACATTAAATTGGAAAGGTACAGTTTGAATCAATTCAGAAATAGGGTTTAGGTTTTTAGGAGGTTGATTTGTGTTTTTAGGAGGTTGATTTGTAAATTACACAGGCCAGGTTTTCCCTAAATAGTTTTTTTTTTCGACATTGGTACACAGGGTAATTTGTCTGGCAGTTTAGTTCCCATTGCATTTTCTTGCATTCTTGGCCAAGGTTCACTGCATAAATGTGCCTTCTTGAAAGCACCCTTATCCAGTGGCCGATTTAAGGAGGGGGCGCACCCGGCGCGCGCCCCCCCTAAAATTGTCAAAGTTAGCGTAAATCAAATATGTCTACTTGGTAGACCTCATTTTCACCCTTCAAAATCTCTAGAATCCAGGAGCTTCCGGGTGCTTCGCCCCCTGGGCCCCCACCAGGGCTTTGGTAGACCTCATTTTAACCCTTCAAAATCTGTAGAATCCAGGAGCTTCCGGGGCTTCGCCCCCCTGGGCCCCCACCAGGGCTTTGCCCTGGACCCACTGGGGGCCTCAAGGCGGCACCCAGACCCCTTGCCTATTTTGGCGCCCCCCTAACTCCAAATCCTGGATCCGCGCCTGCTTATCTACAGTGTGTAGGTTAAAAAAACAAAATACAGCTATTGTATGCCCATCCAACATCAGAAACAGATGGGATAGCCTACAGACTAGATGAATAATACATGGGGGCAGTATACCATTTGAGCAAATCTTCAGAAGGCAAGGTGAGATACCACCAATTCCCGGTTAACGGCACCGCGGGGAGCCACCATTCTGTCAGGAGCTAGCCAGGAGGCATGGGGGGGGGGGCACCACTCACCAAGGAGGGGTAATTAATTAGCAATCTGGACAATTAGTCACTGATAACGAACACACATCATCTGTTGGCCTTCAGCTGCCTCTTAAAATGTTCCCATGGGGGTTTGTGTGTGATTCCCGTTGTTTACAGTAGAGCAGTGTTAGCTCAATCAATGAAAGTGCAGTATCACTGTATATCTCTATGAACATCATGCATCATCATGCTTGATTGAATTGGTGTGACTAATTGCCTCAAAAAAGCCCAACAGGAGCCAACAGTTTGTAGTTAATGGAGAATACATAACCACAATAACCAATTGTTTTCTTCGTAATTTTTCCTCAATTCTTTTCGTCTACCACTTTCAATCCTATTTCTCACTATTATAAGACTGTTTCTTGACTGCATGTCTCTACCACATATTTTTCCCCTTGCAGCTGACAGTTGCAACTAAAGCAATAAAGGTCTTCCCTAATAGAGAAACATGCTGATGAAGCATACAGCAATCAACTCTTGATAAGTTTTTAAGTAGCTGCAGACACTGAAAAAACACATGTTTGAGCAGGGAACCAGCTCCCTCAACATCTGATCGGGTCAATTTTGACAGCCCAGGGGCATTGTGGCATGTCTCATACGAGTCTGCACCTCCTTAACCCCCCCATTCACCATTGTTTTTCAGACTCAAGCAAATGAGTAACTCTCCAGATATACCATGTACAGTAGGCTATAGATTTCTACTGCTTTCATGTCTCGGTTTTCATAAAACAATTCATCCATAAAAGTATTACGTTACATGGCTGAATGAACATGCAGGGATGATCCTGAACTTAACTGCAGACATGCAAAACCTTAATAAGTTTACGCACCCCCCTATATTCTTCTCTCGGCTGCTTATGTAAACATTAAATCATTCAAATGTTTGTGTAAAGTCTGCAATTTTAAGGATATGAAATTTCGTTTCACCAGGTACATGTTAACTAGGGCTTACAGTGGCTTACTTAGGATGCAGGTGTCAAAAGACCCACTGTCTGGAGAAATTTTTTCAAAGTAGACAAGGGATTGGGAGAAGTGCAATTTTGAACTAAAAATTTCAAACTGATCTTTGTGATTCAAAAAGGATGAGCTAGCATTGCACTCCAATGGAATGGGAAGTGGACAGTGATTTTTAATGATCTATTTACATTTTTATTGCCATTATAAGAACCCAACTATTTATAATCATTTGTTAGTGAACTTGATGAAAGTTTTTTACAACTTTAAATTCTCATTTATAACTAATCATGCAAATGTTTCTTTTTTCACCATTTGATCTAATAATATATATTGTCCATCAGAACTGTAAAGATTTTTTTTCTACCTGTAATTGATTTAAAGTAGCTTTGAACATGTTTTGCATACTCAGCATTTTCCCCCATCTCTCATTATTTTTGCTTCTCTAACATTTGTAGATACATGTATTTCTACACAATTAATGCTCACTGCTCACTCTGCAGTCTTACAAGATTTGAAGTTGATCTTTTAAACATATGATAAGAACTGAAGACAGATTACTTGAAAAACCTTCTCTGAATTCAACAGATCAATAAATCATTTGAGGGTTTCTTCAATTGTGCCATATAGAATTATCAAACATCAAGGCATTAAATCAATAACATACAACATTATATTATAATGCAGACCTTGTTAAAAGTTCACTGTGTAAGATGCCAATTTTTTCATATCATTAACAGTGAACTCAACTTTCTGGGGATGGGTGAGCTACCTTAAAGATCATTTAAGGTGACTCACACCCAAATATTGACAGCAAGTCATAAGGAAAATAACAACAACAAAGTTATTCATTCTCTGAGAAAAAGTTGACTCAGTTCAACCATATCCCGTAAACACGGGGTGGTGTTGGCACAAATTTGAAAAAGATATCAAAATCTTGAGTAAACAGTTCCCCTGAGGAAATGGTTAACCTGTAATCCGACTCGGTGCTCAATAAATCTCCTGTCCTTTTAAAATTATCAGCAAAAAAGACGACATTGTCAAACTTCAATATTAAAGTTTAATTTAGATAATTTGGCAGTCAATTTTAACAACAGTCGCAAGTCTAATGGCTTTGAAAGTGTTTGAAACATTTAATTTATTTTAAAGTTTAAATGGCTCTTTGAAATAGATTAGAAATGCCTAATTTCTCTCTTAAATTAAAGTAGCATGGATTACATGTTTAACTGCTTTTGAAAATGTTGAACACTTAACTTCTCACAATTATTTTAAACATTTAACTTGCATTCTGCAGACAGTTTGTCCCTTTCAAACTTGTAGGCGTATATACCTGCAGTGACAAAATTCTGCAGCTCTTAAATTCATTTTGTACATAACAGGAGGATCATTGAGTACATGCAGCTTGACAAAAAAGTGCATGACTGCATGCATGCCCAAATGAAAAAAAGGGGGAAACAAAATACTATAACAAACTACTTACAAAACATATGTTTTGAAAGTGTTTTGATAGTATAGCAAATCACATGCAAATGAGCTAACAAAACACTATAACAAGTTACTTTGAAAACACTCTAACAAACTACTAACAAAACGCTTTAACAAAATACTTACGAAACACTCTAACAAACTACTAACAAAACACTGTGTTTTGATAGTATTCCATTAGTATAGAAAATCACATGCAAATGAGGCTAACAAAACACTCTAACAAAATACTAACAAAGCATAAGTAACAAATCATCAATAAACCACTAAATTTGAATTTTTAAAATTATAATTAGCAAATTCACAAGTCTTTGAAAACATCTAAACACAGTCTCATATTGAAACATTACATGTATAAACATCTTGTTTCACAGTATTTTGAATTCCAGGTTTGACATTATTGTTCAATAGACAATAGCACACCATTCCAACATTAAAAAACACCAAGTTCGATTCATGATCACTCTCTTATATCAATCATTCTCTGCAGTGAAATCCTTTGGTGTAAGAGATATAATTCTCAATCCATTGACCATTTCTCCATTCACATACATTTTCACAGAATTTTCAAGTATAATTATAATTCATTTAACCCAGTGCTTAAAACTGATCTAAGCTGGGTAGTATATGGATTAAAGGTCGATCAATCTTAAAATGAACAAAAACCCAATAAAAACAGGCCATATACACATCCACATTCACAGATTGAAGGTTTAACTGTAGTCCAGTTTAAAAGAACTTTATGTCATGCAATAAATAAATACCTTTGTTATATCCAGATTCATCCTGATTTTGCTTTTTCCAATCAGGGATCAATATATATACTAACACTTTACATGTCCCTTCACCAATCTCTTTGTTTCTCTCTGACCTAGTGCTGGTGGTTTGAAAATTGGCGCAAAACTAGTAACACAGGATATAAATAGATAAGTTGTTCTTGGAAGATTTTACTGCTCTTAGATAAGTCAACCCTTAACATGTCTGTTAATCAAATGAAATGCTAACAAAATATTAATTTGATGCAGACAAGTATAATGAAACACTTTCAAAATGCAATTTCATTCTGCAGAGTGTAATGAAACATTAATAAAACACCAACATTGTAATGAAACTAACAAAATACCATGCCACCCCATCCTGTAAAGTATAGCATTGATGTTTCGTTAAATGCAACACTTTCAAAACATACTAAGAAAATATAAAAGTATGATTTGGTAGTGTTTTGAAGATATTTTGAAAGTATTTTGTTAGATTTCTTTTTCATTTGGGTGGTTCTATAAGGACAGCATGCTATCTCTTATCCATTTGATATCTTGATGACCCCTTTTGTGCTTGCTGGTTTATCTGCAACTATAATTTCAACTGCCTAAAAGTAAAACTTATTTTGATAAATTTTAACATCTTCACGCCAGTGGCAAACTTATTTTTTTTTATTTGTATAAAGTCATAACTTTTATGACAAATTAAAATAATTTTACTAAGTTTGTTAAATCTATAGCTATAAAACTGAGCCAATTTAAGGGGGAAAAACTTTAAAGTTCAATTTTTCTTCTTAAGCTACAGCTGGGCTTGACCCTTGAGTTGGGGATTAGGAGAGTCAATCCCCTTGCAGTGCTGTTCTATAATGGTGTACAGTATACTGACTGGTCAGAACATTATACACACACAGGAAGGGCCCAGTGTTATGGACTGCTATTGTGTGTGTTTTATAGGCTATAGGGACCAGCTGAGCTTACAATCCACAGAGTATAATCCCAGGCCAAGGTCAAATTACTGTACACCAAAAAAATCACAGCCCATACCAAAAGGTATATAGCCCTGACAGATAGCATTACACGGTACCAAAAAAAGTCACTGAATACCAAAAATATAACTATAAGAAGGTACAAACTGTATATATGTATATTTATGTGTAAGACTTAGTGTGTCACAGAGTACAGGTGGGTATGAATTTTAAAGACTTAAAATCACTTGACATCAAAAATAAGCAAGACTTAATTAGGATATAATTTTGAAAGCTTCATAAAATCAACCAGAAATTGAATATGCTTGCAATGAAAGCCAACAGAGAGAAAGAGAGAAAGAAGGAGGGAGAGAGAGAGAGAAATGGGGGAATGAGAACTAGACTATTGAACTTTTGAAGTTTATCTAAGTGTAGTTAAGAGAGAGAGGTCTGAATTTGCAGTACCAATTTGAAACTTTTGCTTGGAGTAAGAAGCATATAGCTCCACCATTGGGAGACAGTTGTGTAATTGACAGTTTTAGCCCTATAGTCTAGGACAATGTTTCAGACCACTTCAGAGGGTAATTCAAATTTTAATGACAGTTTTATTATGCAAATTTAAAGCTGGCAAGGATATTTATACCTAGGTACCCTTGCAGAAATTATTCCTGACTTGAAAATGCTTCTCAGGAATTCCTAAGATGTCCTAAGAATTCCTAAGATTTCCTCACAATCTGATTTGAGGAAATCCTAGGAGTAACAATCCTGGGATTTGATTTCAGGACATCCTAGGATCTCCCAGGACTTCTTTGTTAAACATTTCAAATCCAAATCTTGCCAGGACATTTCATTGTAAAGCCAGGAGTTAATCATTTTTAAGATAATCCCATTTCCTAAGACTTTTGACTTAATGTTGGGACTTTTGTAAAATAGACAAATTAAACTTTACAAACTTGTACATGTTAATATATGTTAAAACAGAATGACAGGAAATTTTATTACTTTTAAAGTTTTAATGTATAATATCAAGAAAATCATAAAATGAATAATTTTCAATCATTACATATTATACTTGATACATAGAAAGACACTGACCCTAGAACTATTTTTTAAATTAAATACTTTCTGAAATATTGATGCTGTCAGGGAGGAGTTATTCATGTATAAATATGTTTTAAAAAAAAATTGTTTACAGACAAACAATATTTCACCATTTTCAAATCACACATTTCTGAGTTGATTTTTATCCATTAGAATTAAATTCTACACTTAATCTTTAGATTGCTTCGTTCATGGGAAACTGAGTGCAAGCATAGTTTTTTTTTTCGAAAGCACTGGTCATACAAACTTGGCCATCTTGCAATACAACATCAAGTATTAATACAACAGAAGGATGGAGTGGTAAATTTTCTTCATCTGTCAATTTAATTTTTCACTTCGCATTTCATTTCGACAAAATAAAACATATTTTCCTCAGAGCACGTTATAAGAAATGGCTCTCCTATACCGTCATCACCTGCATACACGTTATATATCTCTCAGGTGGTTACCAAACTATCAGCTTCAAAGTCACATGCCTGGCTAGAAGTATCTTTTTTTTGTATCTTCTTCTTTATCAGTGTCATTTGGTTCATCAAACTGTCTTTGACTTTACTATCTTTAACATCTTCATCCAAATCTGTATGATTTCGCTGTATATTCACCCATAACTGCCAGAGAGACTATACAAAAGAAAAGTAATTATTGAGTCATTGAAAGAAGAGTACACTACACAAATTTAAGTACTACATAAACAGCATATTCAAGAAGCATGACTTGGTCTGTGACATCATACTTTCGTCACTTTCTGACTTAAAAAGCTTGGTATTTCAAATATTGTTGGGTTAGAATCGTGTTGTATTGTCAGAGTTTGAGAATATAATTCCTCATGTTTTTGATATTGAGTATTGCTTTTATTTAACGAGGAAAATCTAAAAAAAAACGCAGTAAAACTTATAGAGTTTCCTGAAAATTTTATCCACATAAACAAAGATCAAAAAAAACTTTTCAAAGGTTTTGACCAAATTCGAGTCGTAACATAACTATTAAATACGATAAAAATGCGCTTTCCCTATAGTTTTATAGCCAGATATACTAATTTTCATTCATCACTTAGCAATAAGATACTTACAGACATCGTGACAGGCTTGTAGATACGAAGAAAAGTCGTTGTTTACAGCACATGTGACAACTTCACGATCCGCCATATTTGTGTTTGGACGGTTTCCATGCAAATTGTTCTTGGCCTAAATGTATCATTGTGGTTTCTTCTGTAACACTTTCTGTGAGTAGAATTGGTTGATCAAGGATATTTATTTTTTATTTTTCTAATATGCAGGTCGTTTGTCACTGAAAATAACTTACGTGTTTTTTTAAACAAGATTCTCGGGAAAATGTCGGGATATTTCTTAAAGGTGTACAAAATACCCCTACACCGTGTCTGCGCGCGAACTTCCGAGAGGTGGTAAAAAAAGTGATCTTCGATCAATTGGTACCCGGTGTATAAAATATATTTTACTGTACACTCAGCTTTGAATATTAATTTATCAGAAAATATTCGCTAAAATATATTTTCTTTTTGTAAAAAAAAAAAACGTAAATTCACATTAATCACAAATTATTTTCAAGAATAAACAAACCGCATTTTCTTGGTGTGGCACGAAATAACTTTACACCGTCCTGTATCATCCTCTCGCGAGACTTCATCGAGAAGCGCAAAATAGGAGTTCAAGGAGCGGCAATGTTTAGAGAGACTGGTTAAGTGTAATGAAATGCACAACTTACGTCCAAGATTGACTCTAATATTCTTCACATAAACCATGTTCTCTTTCCCAAAAATCTTGGTTTCGCTAGGAGTGCAGTAAAGGGAACGTTGGAAGAAGTGTAGATATCATGGCCACAGGCCAGTGGGGTAAGTGGCAAGTGGTTCCTTGTAATATGTATTTTAACACACAAATATTGTTTAATAATTTAGTGCATGTGATGTGTTGTATAATATTTCAATATTGAAACAGAAGAAACGATTTGAATATGTGTAAAAGGTTTTTGGGCATACTGTGATTCAGTCTAGTCCATGAAGATCAAACGTACATTATTTTTTTTTTTAACACAGTGAAATATTTCCAGGTTTTACATGTTAAAATTTAGTAAGCAGAAGACTTATAAACAAATATTTATTATCAGTTACTGTTAAATTTGCATTGAATGTTTTGACATGGTGTAAATTTTGGAATTATACTGTTAAATAAAGCCTTCATTGCATTGTTATCTTCTAGCCAGAACCTTGAAGCCTGGCAAGGATTATGAGACTGGAAACTCCCATTGAGACTACCAAATGAAGAGAAAGTTTCAGGTATCTTGTAATTTAAAAAAAAAAATTTTTTTTCTAAACTTGAAAGAATATACAGATTTCACATTCCTAAGAGTTATCTCCGGTTGTCGGCGTAACACTCATTTCTCCCACTTTGTCCTTTGTAAGTTACCTGGAAATATTTTTATTTTCAGACATTTATATCTAACAATATCGGTCTGTAACTGTATTGCCAGAATATGGGGCAACTTTAAAAACGTAATGAACAAATTCATACATACTATATTTCTGAGATATTGGACGTATACATAAAGTTGGTAAGGTAATAGAGGGGAAACAGTGTCTTACGCCGGTTGACCCTGGATTGACCTCGCAAAGGGGAATAACTTTTGTAAATGTGAAAGTCATCTATGAAAGTTTATGGTACATTTCAATCTCTGTAACTTGTATTAAGTTGGGAAAACTGACACAGATATCGTAGAACTCATAAGATAATATTCGCAAAATTTAGAACAGAAAAATGAAAAAATCAGCAAGAAATATCAATGACAGCCATCATTAAAATTAATTTCAGCTAGATTACAAAAGAACAAATATTATATACACGTCTTATAAAAAATTTTATTGATAACTTTGCAGACTGTTTAACTCGGACTAAGGGAAAAGAAGCAAATTACAACAAGGAGAATATTGCCGAGAAAGGTAAGCTGTTCAAATAATGTTAATGTATGATTTTAATGTTCTGTTCACACGGAGAGTTTAATTCACAGTATTTTAATGCCAAGTAAATTGACTTTATACGACAGCTGTGGTAAACTGGAAAGTGGTTAACTATTGCGAATTAAAATTTTATTTTCTACAAAAAGGCTATTCAGTAAGATTATTATGACATCATTTGTAAATCATGTCATGTATGCAATTGATTAACATACCTTATTCCTTATGCAAGTGTGAATAAAATAAATCTTTTGAGAAAAATGGTTCATCTTACTTGGGCAAATTTAACACATATTTTTCTGGACTGGTAGAATCTGAAAGCTTGATACATGTAGCATCTTTGGCTACTAAATTTTACAAGTTTGATTTTCATGCCTTAGAAATAATTACATACGAGGGCCGTTCAAAAATTACGCGGACTGTGCTATTATTTACTCTTACAGACGTCATATAGTTATAAATTTTCACAGAAATATGTATCTTAAAGATTCCAATAAATTTTGGGCAAATTTTCTGTATTTTAAAAAAATTCTACTAAAATTATCGGTATGTTGATATCGTTGATGGAGAGGTACGGCGCACGACAAAAAAATTGAAGCAAAAGCATGCGGATTCAAAAATTTAACTCACTGATTTTCTAAAATTCGCGATATTTTTCACCAATTTTCTCAAATGTACCTTTAACTTGTTCTATTATTATGTATTTAGATTTCGGACGTAATATTTGAAGTACTAATAGAAATATAGTGATTTTTCTCTGATGCAATTCCCGTGAAAACGACTGTGATAATGACGTCTCCTGAATTGACGGCGCACCACACTTTTATTAAAATATGTGTAATGCTCGAGATATCGGCAACATAGATCCAAAATATGCATAATAAAACATGTAGTAAACTAGGCTACTCGTGACATTCGCCCACAAATAGCAAATTGAAATTTTAGACAGTTAGACCTCTGTAAAAAGGCTATACGGGAGGACGGGAAGAAGATTATAGACGAAAAGTTAACTTTATCCGGACTGTAAAGAACGTGATTGAGAGTCACCAATATCACACTATATCTAATAAGTAGTTTTTGGTTTTAAAACAAAAAAAGAATATTCTTTACTTGTTTAATAGATATTAAGCTTGACAAGAAATGGTGTTTTGATGTTGAGTAGATAACTTAAAGGTAACTCAAACTATACAGGTACTCAAGGGAAAATGTTGAGAAAATGAAAGCTCAATCACATATTTTTTATAATGCTTGTGACGTCGAAGATTTTGCTGCGCCGTGACTTAATGGTATGTTCTGCAAAATCACTCAAAATTAATACCATTTTAAAACATTTTGATATGAAATTTTGAAGACCATATAAGTAAAGATTCTTTTATATTATTTGTGAAATTTTGCCCAATTATGTCGTCAAATATTTCTTCTGTGCAACAAGTCCGCGTAATTTTTGAACGGCCCTCGTATTTAGACTAAACAATGGAATACATTAAGTAAAATTTTATTTTAGCAAAGACAAGTGAAAAGTTGAGTGAAGAAAAAGCAAACAAGGCTTCACGATCTGCAACTAGGCCACTGGCGATGAAGAAGAAAAATGTACATCTAAAGAAGATACATCAGTGATCAACTAAAGCTGAGCGACTTATATTGGATTGACGAGGTGCAGGGGGGATATTAATTTGGGTCTGTTTATCTTTCTGTTTGTCAATCTGTCTGTCTGTAACACTTCGTTCTCTTAACATTTCCAAAAAGCCATCAGATATTGCAATGACATTTTATATTATAACTCATTTTGACGATCCCACTGCAGAACATGATTAATCATCAATACAAATTTAATATTGTTTATAAATTAAATATTACCCATATATATTTTGAAATGAAATGGTCAGAGGTCAAGGCCTCTTTCGGGGGCACATATTGTTTTTGCCTGTCTGTTTATCTGTCTATTGCCAATTTACCTTTTGCCATAACTTTTGAATTATGAGAGATATAGATACTTCATATTGGGTATAATTATGCTTACTCCACTTTCAAATGAGACCCAAGACCAATGACCTTGACTGTCATCGTTATGCTAAAATAAAGCCTTATTGAATCTTTTACTTTTGAACCATAAGAGGTAGATATTTTATATTGAGTATCCATACTCCACTAATTAAGTTCTTTCAAATTACATCAAGGTTAATGACCTTGTGACTTTGACCTATATGTTTTTGTTTTTGTTATATGTTTTTTCTTTTTCAAACTTTGTTGCCACCAGGTGCATACTGTTTTTGTTTTTTTTTTATTGGGGGGGGGGGGGGGGGGGGGGGGGGGGGGGGGGGGGGGGGGGGGGGGGGGGGGGGGGGGGGGGGGGGGGGGGGGGGGAGTGTTATGAATTAGTTCTGTTTGGTATCTGAATCTTTTATTGTACAGAAGTGACGAACCCTGAGGGACTCACCCCTACTCTCTACACTAGGTTGTTGATTTAAATATTTTTTTATTATTATTAATATTTGACATTGTACATGTATATCATAAATATTCTAAGAGAGCTGCTTCAGAATGTATCAACATAGTTTGAAAATAAGACAATCTGTTTCCCCCTTGTGTGTAAATCATGATGTTGAATCATAACTGCACTATAATGTTACAGCAGTAAAATTGTAAAGAATTTGTTGTATCAGATACCATCAGCATTCTTTAAAAATTATTTTATGTATTATTTTTTCTGTGTGGCCATGAATTTTTATAATGCATACATTCATTAAATTTTTTTCAGAGATCTTATAATTCTGCTTTGTTGCTATGTATGATTTTAAAAAAAAAAAAAGATGTCCTAGGAGGCTAGGATATCCTAGGAAATCCTAGGAATTCCTGATTTCCTAGGACATTTTAAGTGTTGGGATTTTCCTGGGATATCCTGGGAAGTCTTGGTGTTTTGATTCCTTGGGATTTTTCTAGAACCCCTGAATTGGGACTGTCCAAGGAAATCCCAGGAATTCCTGTTCCAAAAACATCTCAGGAAATCTTAGGAATAATCCTAGGATTTTTTCAAGATATCCGAGGAATAAATCTTAAGATTGTCTTAGGATTTCTTAGGACATCTCAGGAATATTCTGCAAGGGTGGTCCCTGTGAATGAATAGCTCCTGTGAAAAAGTGTCATGTTATTTTAGCATTTCATTGAAACATTGAGCCAATTAAAGACGTTTTTGACAACATTACATGGCATATCATGGCAGCATACAGCTTATTTAGCATACGAATATCCATTTAACAGAGTGGAGTATTTAGGATGAAATGAAAATGTGCCAAATATCCTGCAAGTCTTATATATTTAAGGATGTACAAAGATTTTAATTGGTGTCAAAATTCTGCAAGTCAGTACTTCAAAGAGATAGGCAGAGGTTAAACTCCTTTGAGTCAAATTTTTTTAAAGGTAACTATATCAACTTACAACATTCTTAAGTCAAACGAGAGGGGAAAATCGGCTGTGTTTTCCCAAGCTTCTGAGAAACCTTGATTTTCATGTTTATGACTCTACTAATTGAAAGTTAGCGAAGTTAAAATAGCAAGATAAATGCAAGAAAAAGCTGAATAAAAAGGAAACCTTTGTATTTTATTGTTTAACCCATCAGTATACATATCCCCGGGACAAACTCAGTAAAACGTTTTGATGGAATGATAGATTTACTAACGTGCAACACTCGGCAAATTACGATCAATCCAATCTACTCTTATCATTACCATATAAGGTAACAAACCAAATGTGTACAATTTTCCTGAAATCCAACAATATATTTTTTTTTAATCATCACTGAGAGGATGACAGATTTTGTAACTTAAAATATCATATCACAAAAAAAGGGAAATTAATTATTATGATTATATGGCATTAAATCAGATCAAACGAATTTGAAATCAGCTATGATTATAGTTCCTTGTTGATTAAATTTCTATAAACATTTCACTCAAGTATAACTCTTTATCTATTTATAAGTAGATTTCCCTTTAGTTATTTTAGCATATAAACAGTCAAACTGTTTGATGGACCTCTAAAAATGATTTAGAAGCTCAGCAATGCAAATTCTTCCTTAACTTATTTTTGTGATTTATCTGTGCTAGCTTTGTTTTGTTGATGTATATATACATGTATGTGGAAGGGGAGGTTGGGTTGGGTTGGGAGGGGGGGGGTGTGTGTGGTTATGCATCATAAAGCTGCCCCCCCCCCCCAGCTCCACCCTACCCTGTGCCAAAACCTTTCACATCTGGCCACCTGATTTCAGTAGAGTAGAGTAAATCAATGAATAAATGTTAAATGTCAGAATGCATATCCCTCTTCCCGCCCCTGATCTTGCATAATTAATCAAATATCAGCTCTCTCTCTCTTTCTCTCCTATCCTGCTGCTAAACAATTCAACTATATGTGTCCAATTAGCTATCATATTGTTTTCAACATTACAGGATATTCTCACAGGTTTATCTGATCAGCTGAAATTCTTCAGGTTTTCTCCCGCTAGGGGGTAAATCTTGTTATATGCAGGACTAGGTCAACTGGTGAAGTCCCCACCCACAGTGACCCACCTCACCATGTGGTCAAATTTAACACCAGAAGCATCCTGGAATTATCTCACCTCCCACTGAGGTTCCTACTGGTCAGGCATGAAAATCCAAACAAATGTTTACAGGAATGTGCATGGTCAATAGGGTCATATCAGCTAAATGTGTTCAATGAGTGCCCATTTGATTGTGTGACCAAGAGGATATAAGGCATGTGTCTGCTAATTAATAGGCTACTGGGCAATAAACAAGCTATGACCTACTTAAACTCTAGCTGTCACCTGTAGGTATATTATACATGTGTTATATAATAAGTGAAAAATGGACTGCTGAAATCTTGATAGGGATCAATGTTATCAGAGTTTTCTCTATTGATGGGGGTTGCAAAACATAAGTTATCCTTCATTCTTGAGTAACCAAGACCCCTCCCCTCTTCTATCATTCATAAGTGCAAACAAAAGAAAGCTATTTGAATTTTTTGAGAGGGCAACGCCCACTTCTTTACTTTTGACACTTTTAATTTTCTGATAATAATATTTATGGCAATTAATAATTCAGAAATAAGAAACTTGGGTTTGGATTAGAGAAGTATGTTTTAGCCATTCAGGTATTTGTCAAGGATTTAGAATGCCCACGACAGGTAAACAGTTGACAAAGCCAGTTTTACAGGTGTGTATAATCAACAGCTGAACAGGTGTGGATCTGTGTATTGGACTGGCAATCGCCATGTTTGTTTACGTTTTTATTTTCCCGGGTTCGTATTCACACGTGCTAGTGACAATGTACAGACATGGAAAGTTTTGCCTTCTGAAAAACCTCCAAGTATTCGAAATAAAGACCTTTAGTTAGAAATATAAAACACCTTCCATTTTGCACCTGAAAACACATGTCGTCATGAAAGTACACACCTTTCGCTTTCACTTTGACCATCCACCGGCAAATATCCTTCTGAACTCGTTTTTTTCCTTCAAAAGTGCATAAAATGACAAAAAAATGTACTTACCTATGTTGACAATTCGGATTCCCTCATCTCTCTCCAAAAACTCCAGCACCATGGTAACATTTTCCAATTTTTGGGTTCTGAAATTAGGCCGCTTGTTGACATGCTTGAACTTTTTGCCTGATAAAACCTCCACTAAAGCAATAAGTCGTAATCCATCGGAAAGATCCGATTCTAAGTTGTTAATATTTTTGTTGACAGTTTTCAGGTGTTCGTTTGCCCACCTGGTAAAGGTGTTCTTCTGAATTAACTTCCATTGCGCGTCGTCCGCTAAATCGCGTTCAGTCAGCGGCATCTCTTCGTCCTCCTCGTCGCCGAGTAAATGTGACTCGCTATCGGCCATGGTGTCGCTTTTATACTAGCCTGTCACGGTCGAGTGGTTTTTAACGTACTAAGAGTTTATGAATCAGTTCAATTGAATTTGTGAATGTATATTTTAGTTTTTACGTGTAGGCACGAAAGCTTGTATTCCAAACTAGTTGACCCTGTAAATAAATAAAAATAAAACAATAAGTATTTTGTATAAATGTCAAGATATATGAAATAGCGCGAGAGAGTTTGGTAACATAATCATTTTCACAACATATTTTAATTCAATGAGACATATATTTGTAATTTCACGTGAATTAAAAATATTTAATTCATATTTTTACAGAAAGAACTCATTCAGGTGGTTTACGCTTAGAGTTGACTAGAATTTTTAAAATGAGAATTTTACAAACTTTGACAATTAAATCAAACCGTTTATTAGACTCAGTAGGATTAAGAGTGTATCGCTTAATTAAAATAAAATTGAAGAAAACGTAGAATTCAATTTGAAACAGAAAGATTATATATAAAGTACATTGTAATGATGAAAGGATTGAATCTCTAATCATCTCTATCGTATACATTGTATATATTTTGCAAAATCACCCCCACCCCACCCCCACCCCCCATCCAAAATAACAGTCCTTGAAGTCAACTGATTTTTTTTTTTTTTTGAATTATCATATATTGTTATTATTGCCACTTATCGTTTTCAAATTCAGGTTGAAGCTCAAATAATTATTATTACTGCGCGAAGTTTCCAAAGTATTCATCATATTCTTGTTATTACTGACGTATCATAGCTAAAGCGAAGTTGGTGCATAGAGTGGGATAGTTAAAAAACAGTTTATAACATCTCATATGTTGTTCATTGTAGACAATCTATCATAGCCGTACAAACCAATAATTTTGCCGATTTATAGTATAATACAGAAAAAAAAACAAAACTATACATTATGGACACCCCCCCCCCTCCCCCCCTTCAATGATAATTTCTGATTTACTTTTTCGCATGTCAAGAAAACTTTGCTGGATTTTGCTCATCCAAACTGAAGAATGGTGCTTATTATGCCCCACTCCCCCACCCCAACCTGAAATGCCTGTAGCTTCCTAGAGGCCAGTCTAAGCAGTGCCATTTTACTCATAATTTAAACTTTTAAGTTTTACAGATACTGGCAAGAGAGTGCATCCCCTCACTTATCAGTTATGTCCAGATAACTTTTTTTTTAAATGTCAATGAATTGTATATATTGTGCAGCCCACTCTAAATAAAAAAGATTGAATCTGGCCCTCCCCTTAAAAAAACTGAATTTGCTTCCTATGTGCTCGTCTATGCATAAATAATTACATTAAAAAAACTAACTTTGAAAAAACGACATGGAAATAATTCAATGTAATTTTTTAACTTTATGGGGTCAGTATTTTGGGACTGTTATTTACTTCATATATTATATATGCATCATATGGATTAACTCTGTATTGATATAAATCAACTCAGCACCAGAACTGATTGTATTGCATGTATTTATTTTCGTGTACTGAATTGAAAGCACATGAAATCATGTATATATCTAAGATAATCTTATAACCTACTTCATGATTATATGTGACGTATCATTAACACTTAGCGCCATCTGTCTAAACAAAACCATATTTTCTTTGAAATTTAAGACTTATATCGTCTGCAAAAAACCCAGACAGAATCTGATTACATTAAGGTAGTACGAACAGTAGGACGTCATGTGACATTTTATTGCTCCTAGAAGTAATGCGCTCCAAGAACAGCAACTCTTTTTATACTGCCCAAATGGACCAAATGTAATGTATTCTATAAATTCGGATGTTTAATTCAACATCTTTATTTATTAATTTTAATAAATGTGGAAAATATTGTGAGTGTGTAGCTAATTCTCTAGTAATCGCCAAGGTGGAGAAATACACTAAAACGGGCAGTTATACTAGCACATACACCAAAAGTTAATTAACTTTACACTTGCATGTAGAATTTACATTTGGCATATCTTACTTTATGATACAATTCTTAAAATATTTAAAGACTTGAAGTTCTTGGAGATTAGTTTATCATTATCATCCTCTCATATACGGAAAAGAAATTGGAGGCATTTACATGCAGATTTAACCATAACATGCATAAGGGACGTCATTCATGACAACAAAACACAACGCGAGAGGAAAGGGAATTTTTTTCATGTGTAAATTAATTTTTTTTTAATTTTAAAATCTTCTAATAAAAAAATTATCAATTGATTGTTATAATAATTAGGAAAAAAACCTTTGGAACAATAGGTCTTTTTTACTGGCCAAGTTCTTACTATCTTAAGTATTACAAAAATTAACAACCTCCCCTCAAACACCTGCTAGACAAGTGGCAGCTACCACAAAATTTACCTACCAAGTAAATAAAAATAAAGATCGGCACATTAGGCAATTCCATTAACCACGTAATGATGAAAGAGTCATCGAAAAGTCTGCGCATCTGCCAACTAATAGTCGTATAGAATGCTGAAGAGAGTTTTAAATAATTACACAGAATTTTTATGCTTTACGCGTTTTTTTCGCTCTCATTAAAACTCGCTCCAAAATTTTCAAACGAAAGTCTTTGACAGAACAACTAGTTTAACATGTTCACTATTCACTACTATTCAAGTTCAGTTGTGGAGGAGATTTTCATTTGGAGGTGAGGGGGGTGGGAGTGTAACAAGCAAAAAATCTTTTATAAGCGCAGAGTTCTCAGATGTTATTATTGAAGGGACCAAAACTTAAAGTAGCTAAGTTCTTAAGATGTACTATTTATCAGCAAAATTAATTATAAGAGGGAATTCAAAGGGACACGCCCAATGCCCCTGGTTCCAACGATCATGTTCTTAAGAGTCCAAGCTGTATATCGGCAAAATATGTTAGTAGTTTATCCAGACATTTTCAAATTATCATTTAATTTGGTCGTTCCAATACAATGGCCAAAGATGAAAAAGTCTTTTGTTTGCCGAATTATTACAATAGGATATCATTTTCCGGGCAATGATTGCCAGCTATATGTGTCAAATCAGGAATATATTTGCAGCATTTTTTTTTTGGTCGTGTCATTAGTTACTTTTCCTTCCTTGATAACAAACACCTTAAGAAATCATCGCTCGCCGAACAAAAAATCCTCACAAGGCCAGGGTTTCCGTGTCCAATGTGATCGTGAAATCCTGGCCACATTGTAAGGATGTAAGTTAATTGTCCTGTATATATGTCCTCCCAAAGTCGGACAGTCAAGTTCAAAAGTGGACACACACTCATGTTTGAGGATGTAAACATTAAAGATGTTTCTCAACAAAATACACCTAAACAAGTACTAATACGTCCTATAATACCCGAAAAGCAATCCAGCGAATTTTTATAGAATTATGTTTTTTATATGATTCCTTGGGGGGGGGGGATGCGTTTTCATTAAAATATATGTACAGGTATTATCCTAAGAGTATCATAATCGAACAATAATGGAGAAAAACAAATGTTTGAAAGGTATTTCTTTGACTCTTTTATGCTCTGGGACTTTGGTTTTGGCAAAGGAGACACGGAAAACAATTTATACATTATAATATGGAGATAAACTACAGATTCTCGAAATGTCTGACTTACATGCGAAATTTGATTTTATTCGATAAATAATCAAAGTCTCGCATCTCGCGATGGTTTATCAGTGATGCGTGACAAATAAGGAATGGCGGATCTTTCTGCATGTGCTTCCTATATATCCGACATCACTGGATGTTTGTTATTTATCTTGTACGATTCATGTGTTGTCGACAAAGTCTGTCAGTTTTGACTAACTGAGAAAAGCTTGGCAACTTAGCAAGGTGCATAACTCCGCCCGACGACGATTCGCCAAAGACGGTTGTAGAATTTCCAAGAAAGTGTCGCTTCAGCATTTCTGTCAAAACCTCCGCACATTTCCGCCATGTAACACAGTTTTACGTAAATTTATCAGAAAAAAATTGGGTATCTGATCTTGGGATCGTTTGTTAATTACTACGCAACTTTGTTAATTAACACAATATTGTTTTATAACTCTACTTAAAAATTTTAACTAAACATGCAATGTCCAACATAATTGAACATAGGTTCTGATACATGACTTGTCAAGACAGGTCAACGTCCAAAAGTGTTAAAACAATGCAAGTACATGACTTTCCCATCTGTTTACAACTCACATGTACATGTCTTAAATCCTAACGTGACCACGACATACGACAAATTCCAATGGTTACAGATGACTTTTCTAGTATCCAACCTCTCTAAACACTTCAAAACATCATTACTTACAGCTAGAAGGTTAGCCGGTACAATGAAATTTTGATTAAAATATGAAACAACCGTTACGAAAAACGTGTTCCAAAACAATTAAAATCTTCAAGAAATTAGAAATGGTAAAACAAGCTTACAGAAAATGTTTCCTGGTCTGGTAGCAGCCAAAGAAAATCCCAAGTGAACCAAAACCTCAAGTCAAAACAGATCTAGTCTAAAGGTTCCCAGCAAAAGAAGGAACTACTTGTGTTTCGCGAAAACTTTTTTTTCTCACTTGTGCCAAACTAGATCGGGTTTATAAATACACCGAGACAGATGCTAAGGATGAACCTGGAGGTGTTCCTAAGAAGCCTCGTTTGATTTTGATGATAAACTCGCGAATCTTCTTCTGCAACCCGGTGTTTCCATATTTGGGGGATGCTCGTAAGATGAGACGCTTGATGCGTGTAGTATAGAAAATTACGTAGGAACCGAATTGTTCGGGTGCCCTCGCTCGTTTTCTTGTGTTATTTATCAAAACCTATTGGGTTTGAGAAAGATATTTTTAAGAGAGTGTGTAATGTGTATTTACTACAGAGTAAGATGAATGCAGCGGTAAGGTATGCAAGAATCATTGTGGTCAGTGCATTCTGTACAGTCATTAATGATAAGTACCGAATGTTTGCGCGATAGTATCATTCGGGATTGGATATTAATCAGATATACAAGGATTAGAACACAAGCAAATACAAATCGGAACTTCTTGAAACCCAAGAGATCTTTATGGGGATACGGAGCCATCTGTTCTCAGCCGCCACCCCCCGGCGCGCGTGCGCTACCGCGCCTTGCGCGAGACTGGGATTTGTTATCGTCAAATGACGATGAGGCTGATGATTTTATTAACGAACATGATAAGAAACAGATGACCTAGTCAACCGTCTACAGATGTTTTAAAACAATCTGGTTTGTTGTCAATGGTTGAAAAGAAAAGTTACCGTCTGGAAAGGGGTTAACCAAGCATTCGAGACATAAAATTACTTATATTAGACATCTGCTGAAGCCTGAACCATTCACTGGTTCTGCTATCCAACGCTTATTCTGTCAAGATTTCAACACTAACAAATTGTAATTAAACCAAAATGAAGAAATACATCCCTTCAGGGGCACTACTAAGAACTATAATAGTATTCTACAGATCGGCAGAATTACTGGTGGGCACGACCATGCACCCCCACCCCCGGTCCCTGGTAATCGTGTTTTTACAAAGTTTATACCCGGGCTTTTGACATTTTGACAAGTCTGGCCCAAAATTACAACAATTACGAGACTGAAGTTATAAGAACCCAGCATTACGCGAGGGATATAGAGAATGAATCACAGGGGAGGCGACCTCTAAGATATTGGAGTTTTCTCCCTTTGCTTGTTACGTTGGCCAGACGGAGTTTTATTTGGTGTGACATCTATGTTTAACGTTGGTACACAATGTCACTTCAAAACGTTATATAACCGTCAACTTTAAAGTATATTCTGTCTTTTATTGTTGTTTCTTCTGGCCAATGCTCTAAGAATTAGGTCATGCCACTGTACAGAACTCTAAAGTGGTAGGTCTATAGAATGTACCCACCGTCATTTTGAACCAATGCGTATATTTGTGACATATATTAAGCACACAGGTCAAAATATCCTTTCAAATACTATGCAAAAATTATCAAGTCGGTAAAAAAATTTCAAAATGGCAAACCTATGTCAGACTTGAAAATTCATCTCTTTCGTAAAGCACTATACTTTGAAAATTTTTCTAAAAATTTCGACATGGAACGAACTTTCTTAACACATGACTTAAAGCACTTTATATTCTTCAATTTTCTCAGTAAATGTCCGACAAAAAACCTTAAAAGAGGAGATAAATGTTTTTATTCTGTTGGAATTAAATTTAATAAAAAATAAACAAAATTAACTTTCCCCCAGTCAAAAGAAAGTGAATATAACATTCTTTGTCCATTTTTAAATTAATTTCAATACCTCACCTGTTTTACTCAAGCCACATGAAGCACTTACACTTTTTAATTAGTTAGAATGCATGTAAACAGTCCTTATGTATATATATATGGATAGACGGTATAGTTTAAACATGACGCGTGACACCCGCTTTCTTCACCCCACCCTGCTGAAATCCACGAATTTTATAAAGATCTACATGTATACAAATAGAATTAAGAGGCAGGATGTATCAATTTATCGTCGTTAAATTTAATTTGATTTATATTTATTATTCAAATTTATATCTATTCATACGGAATTCGTCTTCGAATAAGTTCCTGAGTTTTGTATTTATTTATAAATGGAATGTCTTTAATTAATTGTACTTCCTAAGCTTAAGATATATGTTAAGTTCTACATAAACTGTATGACATACATACACACTCACTCCACTCGAAGGGAAAAAAGCCCCGCCCCTAATTCTAACCGTTACTATATTTATCTCCAGGGACCATGACGTACGTGAACAATATTGAATCTACAAAAAAAAAAAAAAAATGTCAAATTGACATGGAGTCAGGACCACCGTTTCTATAATTATTCTTTTTTTTAAATTTCTGTGCCAAACTTTAACTATGCCCTTTTACTATCCGGCTTTAACTATTTTGACCCAAAAGGTGATGATTTTAAGGTCAGACGAGACGTTCCTCAAAATCTGTTTTGTTTATCTTTGTAATGTATGAAAGATATTCAAAAATTTAATTACTTTCTGATTTCTAAACCAGTTTCTAAATGTCTTTAAAAAATTCAAACACTTAAACATTTGAAACTGGAAAATTATTTTTCTTCCCAAAAGGATTATATAAGAAAAGCTACCCCTGGTATCTTGCAGAAATGCCTGGTAAGGTACTTCAATTTTTTTGTGAGGAAACATGTTTAAGTAGCAATACTTCAATGACAAAATATTGGAAAATTTTATATATTACATGTATTAAGGAACGTTTCGTCTGTCCTTAACTACATGACTGAGAATTAAGAGAATAAAGTATTATGTGTTTGATTTCCTCTTTAGTCTATAAAATTTGCATTCTCAGCAAACAAAGGGGTTTTTGTGCGATGTTTGGTTGAAGAAAAGGTCGAAAATGTAAAAAGTTTAAGAGAAGGACAGACTGACGAAAGATAAACTTTGATCATGAACCTTTGGCTCGGTAAGCTAAAGATAAGCTACATGTTGTTTTTTATCAAGGATAGGTTTTTCTGACGATTGACATTGTACTTTATTTATTCTTATTAATTTTACGAATAAAACTTGAAAGTTTTCATATATATTTAAGAAGAAAACTAATTTTTATATATGTTTTCAAAATTTTCTAAAACCAGTTTATTAATTTACGATTCAAATAAATATAAGATTTTTTTTTTGTCGATGACAATATCAAACAATCGATGGTGTGGTACCTGTAAAATAAGGGATTCAAATTTTTACAAATCTTATAAAAGAGAGAAAACTTTCGGTGTTTTGAGGGAATTCATCCCCTATTATTCTGGATTGAAACCACAATGTAGTTTGAAAATCGCGTCAATGCATTTTAAACAAAACTATTAATTAAAAAAAAGAAGAAGAAAATGAATCATCTCACCGTATTATGCAACAGTGGCATAAAACATCAAATGCACAATAACTTCTGTGTGTCGTGAATGTCGTGCACAGTGCATGTTCGGTATCAACTAACCAATGAGGGGTCCCAGGCGGACCCTCGCTATTAGACAACACAAAATTCACAATGTCTCAGAAGCAGTTGTCTCATTCTCCATACAAAGGACACAGCCGAAGGAAGGAAAGCTAGAAAACTAGGAACCCTCTTTTGGCAATGCCCCCCTAAAAAAACTGGAATAACAAGCAGAAGTTGTGACCGAGTTTAAAAGTTTTGTGACAGACGGACAGCCGAATGAGATTTAAGTTCTCCTCGCTTTCGGAAAAGCGGGGGACAAAAAGAGGACGTGATGGGAGAGGAAACATCTCTTAGGACAAGGAGAGGAAACATCTCTTAGGACAACACGTTTCTAATGAATATTTTACCTTAGTTAAAATAAAAGTCAACATTTTAACGTAGGAAGAGTCTGCATGCACTCTAGATGGACATTGACCGATTTTCCTAATCAAAGATACCTACTTTTCTGCAGCAGAGTTTTGTTATACGTTGACCTCGTACTCATATACGATTCTAAATACATGCAGTTTTATGGTTTTTCGGTTACCTTGGTCAAGGATAGTTCAAAGATGAAACCCCGTCTTTTTATTAATTTAAAAAAAATAAAAAATACAGAACTTACCCGTTTTACTTCGTATTTGGCTTATAATTCCTCTTTTATTTTTATCATTTTCATAAATATGCATGACAAAAAATTAACACGGGTTATTTTTTTCATAAGTGAAGAAATAGTCATCGAGTCATTCCAGGAAGAAAAGCACTTCCATTAAAACAAATGTAACAGATGTAAATCTTGTACACATACAAAGGGAAAATATGATCAGAAACTGACTAATCCCATTCACCGGTGTGTTATCAAACGACTGGATAATGAAAAGAAGTGCCTGAAAAATATTTTTAATATTATCTTTCAATAAGTCATCTTTTACATTATCAGATCAGTATTTTTTTTATATGATATCAATATACTCTTTTTATATATTATAAGCACCATCCGCACTAATAGAGTTACATCTATAAATGAAATAACATGAGGGTCATGGGACACATCGCTCACCTCAGCAATGTGGTTGAGATTTGACTTATCTTGAATCTACACAACCTGACGATGTTCCCCATAAGATTCACATTTCCTGGCACAGTGGTTCTTGAGAAGATTTTAAAAACATGCCACGAAATTTTCACTATTTCTGAATTATCTCCCCTTGTATGAACGCATAGCCTTTCATTTGAACAAACTTGAATCCCGTACACCCAAGGCTTTGTGGCAAGTTTGGTTAAAATTGGGCCATGGCAGTGGTTCTTGAGAAGAAGTCGAAAATGTTTTAAGAATTTACAGATATGTCATGTTCTAAAATTTAGAACATGACAGATAGCTAGACAGCTACATTGGCGTCGGAAGCAAATTGAAAGTGAGGGGGGCTAAGTGTAAAAAAAAATTTTGTACCTTCAAAAAAACCTAACAAGCAAAAAAAAAAAAAAAAAAAAAAAAAAGGAAATATCCATTTCCCAAACACGAAAATCCTATTTCGTGGGGGGGGGGGGGGGGTAAGGTTCGAACTTCAGTACCAAAATTTTTTTCCAAACACCACCACTTTTCCCATTTTAAACCTATACTAAGACGTATCTGTGGAAAGTGGGGGGCTAAACCTAAAGATATGTTCAATGCCTATACTAATTATATATTTGTAAAAAAAGTGGGGGGCTAAGCCCCCCCCCCCCCCTAGCCCCCCGGTTCCGACGCCTATGAGCCAGACAGACAGATAGACGGACTATAAAGACAAAATGTGATCAGAAAAGCTCACTTGGGCTTTCAGCTTATGCAGATGAACTAAAAAGCATGGAATTAATAATTATTTCACAGGTCTTTAATGAAGTTAGACTTATTTTACTACTGGTGGTAGTGTTAACATAATTATATACTCGTTGAATGAAATTTTCAAATGTTTTTGCCTATCATAAGGATAAATCCTAGAAGCATTCATCAAATGATATAAGAAAAGCGAAATTTAAAGAATGCCAGTGATGTGAACCCGCCCAAGATGAATAACTCTAGATAATCACACTGGTTAGATATCTTCCTTAATGAAATAACTGGAAAATACACTTTGAACTCTTGAGTTTTTAAAAGACAATATAAAGATTAAAAATACTCCAATTCAGTCCAAAGTGAGTCAATAAGATATTAACTACATTCTACTCTTACATGCATATACTACCCTGAAGTGCTTAAGTCAATAAAATGAATTCTAACGTTTCCCTTTCAAACAGATCATTGAAATCAAATTAATTAATGTACAACAATATATTTTTTAAGAAGCTAAATTGTTTAGGAAAAAAGCAATTTGGACTTACGTCTCTCCTCTCTCACACAAGATGCTTTATTATGCTGTCAGTGAAACAAATTTACAAAGATCGTTTCCCAGTGTTATTTATATTTTTAAAAGACCAACAGACGAAGCAAATGTAATTTCCAGACAGACTACGTATAAAATATACAGCAATTTTCAAATCCCAAGGGTAAACTCGTATTGCGCTTTGAATATTAACCTTGGAGTATATACATGTGCATGATGCACTATGGAATGAAAGGCTGTACACTAAGAACGATAACTCTAACCCACCGCTGCATCACTTAGCAACCTTGACTGCTTTCCATATACAAGTATATACTGCCTATATTTGGTAAAAGTTGACCGATAAAAATATATGTTAATTAATATTTCCTTTTTCGGAATTTAATATTAACTGTAAAAAAAAAAATCGGTGTAATAAACATTACTTAAATTTTGTTAACGTTGGAAAAGGTTTTTTTCCCCCAAACAAATTGATGAACCCCGTTATCAACTTCTATTTCATTATCAAATCCTTGTTATTTACTCATTGCACCGTTGCAATCCCCAGGTTAAATAATTGAAATGTAAAAAAGCCCCTAAGATTAAATTGTTTTAAAGTTTATCACTCCGTTAGGTATTTCAGGTCACCATTTAATGTGCTTTGTTTCTTAGGGGTTATCATCTTGCATGTTAGAAATGTCTTTTAACTGAGATTCCCACCCAGTGCAGTCGAAATTTAGATATCTGCAGATGTACATGTTGAACATTTCTTTACCTATATAAACATTAATAAATGAAAACGACAATTAAAAAAATCCTTGCATTGATTGTTATATACTGATTTTTTCATAAATACACGTAAAAAGTTTGATGATTTCCGATTTTTCAACTAAAATTTTAATTTGAAAGTTTACCCTTAAGATATTGTATATTTCGTTTTAACAGTTAAATCTAAGGACAGAATACTCTTAATGTATTAAAATAAAGGTTACTGGTAAGAACAGCATATAAGGGGTTCGATCTTATTATTATTTTTTTTTTTTTTTTTGTTACAGGAGGGGTTTTATGCCCCAATAATTGAGGGGGGGGGGGACGTTACCAAAGTATTTGATTTCTTAACCTTGACTTTGGAGTCTTTACCACATTTTTTAATCATGGCCATAACTTTTGGTGGTAAAATTTTCATACCTCTCATGTGTTTTTCTTGTAACAAGACTTTTCTTGACCTTGACCACCAATTTGGACAAGTTTTATTTTCAATTGCTCGAGTTACGATTTTTACATTAAATATGTGTATTTTTTGTAACAGGACCTTTCTTTCGATATCAACAAATTAGACCCATTGACCTTGGAGTTTGAAAATATTAATCTTGACCATATTACTTCAGCACGGTAAGAGTTTGGTTTACATATTTTACAGGTGTATTTTCTGTAACAAGAAATTCACACAAATAATTTTTACAGATTGACCTTTTTTTGAAAAACTTGTTACCCTGGCTATACTTTTTTCACGGTTGATGCTAGCAAGAGTTTTCAAAATTCACAGGTATGTTCTTTATGAAAAGACCTTTCTAAGGATACCGAATCTTTGACCACTTAACCTTGACCTTGAATTTGACTTCCGTTTGAGGGTATAACCTTTGCCATTAGTTGCAGTACGGGGACAACATAACCACGTATTATTCTTAAGAACTGCATGTTGCTTGATTTTGTTGAAAAGTTTGGCCACACAAGAGAACAGGAGAAAGTTATCTCTGTTATTAAAATGAAGGCAAATGCCTCAAAAGAATTGTTGGCATCAATTAATTAAACTTGATTCAGAAATAATTACGTCATAAAACGATCACAGGTTCCCCTAAATTTGTAACCCCCATTGATTCGTTGATCGTCACCGGATGAAATATATGTATTTGATATAGGTTTCCTAAACATGGGGGCGGGTCCTCGCTCATTCATAAAACCGCTGTGACTCACATTTCGGCGGACACACAGGTATTGTGTATTAGCCGACATGTCATTGTCTAATTACAGGATCTAAGAATACACCTTGATAACCCAAAAATTCCACTAGGTCGATTTACCTTGAACACGATGTCTTACTGTAAGCTAAATATTTTGTATGCGTTCTCAAATATTTTGAAGTGCAACTCACTTTATATTAAATGAACCTCAATGAACTTGAAGTATAGAATAAGGTTTTTGCATATACACCTGTATTATCTTTCGTGAGCGTTTTTTCTTTCCCCTCCCTCTAACGCGCGCTGCGAGAGAGAGAGAAAGAGAGAGAGGGAGAATTTATTTTTGCCTAGCTTCAGAAAATATTAATTATGGTTACACGAAATATTTGCAACTGAATATGTAATCGCAAAAAGATCTGCAAATATCTATAACCAAAAAAATAAGAGATTTCACTGGACACCATTTTTACATAAATTCTACAGAAATCTATTTGATTTTTAAAATTTTGGAATAAAAAATTAGATTTCTGTACAAAGCATTTTACTGCATTGTAGAGGAAAATAAAACAATTACCTTTGATCAGCAGAAAACGGTTTATGTCGCTATGAGCTTAAACTGTAGTTTGTAGCGATCCAACGTGCAGTTTGTCAAAGTCAAATTAAAATCGCCGGTAATGAGATGACTTTAATAAGTTTTTCATTACAGGTGCGCTATTAACAACGATCCATGCGCATGCTTTCTATATACTGGGCTCTCTGTTGGATTTTCCATGCGATTTCACTTATAGGTACGGTGTCTTATTCATCCTCGAGCAGGTCAATATTTTGCAAAGGACTTTAAAAAAGGATACATTCAACACAAAATAATATGTAATCTGTCTATGTAATCTAAAGCAAACATTTAAAGGATATATACCCTGCCTGGGTCTTTATGATTATGCGCGAGTGTCCCAAAAATTTGCCTGACCCAAGGGAGAAAGATTGTTAAAATGGAACTTGTAGATTTCTTCAGCCGGAGGACTAAGTGAAAAGGTCATAGGTCAGACATCGTACTGTGGACAGATACGATAAATTAAAGTGTGATTTTATGGATGTTGGTCATAAAGAAATATTTTGAATGTAGCGAAGATTGCTTTGTTAAGCTTCACTGCGTAGAGATACAAGATTAATACAGAGCAGATAATTTATCACGTGTCCATATAACAAACTCTCCATAAACTAAAATATGATGAAAAAAAGGTTAATTTAAATCTTTTTATTAACCAAGACATCAGTTTCGAACATTTTGACCCCCCCCCCCTTCCCCCAAAAAAATGTTTCAATAGAACAAAGAAAAAATATCTTGTCCTTTCATTCAATAAATTGCTATGCAGAAAGGGTTTTTTTTTTCTTTTTATATCTCCCGCTTGAAAAGCGGAGGGTATATGGTAATCGGGATGTCCGTCCGTCTATCCGTCTGTTACGCTTTGGGGTACCCATCTCTTATTCGCAACTCCTCTCATACCACTGAATAAAATTTGATGAGACTTTCACAGAATCTTTATTACATGCATGTATTGCCAGTGTGACCTCCTATTTACTTTTTGATCCGACACATATTTGTTTCCAATATCAAAACATGGACTCTACCATTATATTCATATGGGAGCCGGGGGGGGGGTGTATCAGTTAGTGAGCTCATTGCTCACAGTACCTCTAGTTTATTAATAGTTTAATTAATTTTGAAGATGGAGAGGATACAGTAAATTTAAGCTCTTGTGTGTGGGGGGATGGGGGTGTAAGTATGTGCGTAACGGAAGTAAACAAGTAATAATGTATCTCACGACCGATATGGTCTTTTCCGAGGAAATGTTTTGATTTTTGGTATCCTTATGTTCAGTATTTCACAGTATACACGAACGTACCTAAAGAACTAAAGAAGGCGTTATTATACCGGTATGTCGTCCAGTATATAAAACCATACCCTGTAACATACAATGAGATTATTGATCCGCCCCTGAATTTGAAACACCGCCAATTAAGTCAGTCACATTTTTTTGTAAATCAAATACCAGTATCTTATCTGCATATGTATGAATAGGCTTTTCCCCCTAATATTCAGCAGGGTTCCTCTGTGTTACTTCTAGATTCACTTCCATAAATTGATAATTAAATTAGACCTCGATTCAATCTCTACATTAATTATTGTACAAGAAAAATTAAAGGGACAAAGTATTTATTTACTAGTATGAGTTTGAACTTTAGCGAGTGATCCGATATTAAAAAAAACAATTAACCATTTGTTAATTTACTATTCACAAAGTACTGTACAAGTAGATGCTTAATATTTCTACGCCGCAATTTCACCAAATACAACATTCTATTCATTTGCACACGGATAAAAAAATTTAAGAAAAAAAAAGTAACTTTCCCTGTATATTATAAGTAAACAAGTTTCATCTCGGCGGTAAACAAGGGGACTGTGCAGATTCGTAAGAGATATCGATAGAGGTAAAACATAAAATAATATTTAGATTTTAGAATTAAATTTCAGTTGAGTTTTTAGAATGTTTTTATTATTTTATGAAATAGCGTCATTTTTATTTAGAAAACGTAAAATATTTTTTTTCTTCTAATTCTAGATAGTCTTTTGTAGAAATGTCTGACCAAGGAGAGATCAAATGCTGTGAAAGTAAGTGTCCATCTATTTATAACCCATGAAATTAAATCCAAAATAGCAATATTATTTCTTATGTTCGGGTAACTCTTTTTGTAAATTATATATATTTTAGAGTTATCTCTCTTAGTACACATCATTTCGAAAAATATACCAAACCTTACCTACCCTTTTTAAGTTTAAAATCTCCAAAAATATTAACTTGGATGGAGACGCTATTCATTGGTTAACATGTCAATTAAAAGAGGAAATAATTTTAAAAGCAACGAAGACCAAAATTCATCAAACAAATAACGATTACCCTCATCTAAAGTACATATTCCATTTTCTAATTTGAGTTGCAAGAACATGTACCATTTATCATAAAAGTTCAATGTCTATTTCTCTGTTCATGTACTATAACAATGCTTACCAAAAAACTCTCTTGTTTAATTTTAGAAGAGAAACCTGCGGGTGGATCCTGTAGGTGCGGGCCTGGTTGTAATTGTACAGAACCGGGCGGAATCTGTAAATGTGGCAACTGTAAGCGTCCCACCAAAGCCTGCTGTGCTGGTAAGAATCCTAATACGGAGTCACACGGGGGTTTATTTGTTTCAACTTCTATTGAAAACAATTCAAATGAAAAAAAGTTCACTTTGAGAATTTTTATTGATCGTTGAAAAAAAAGGTCCCATATTCTTGGAATATTCAACTTCTGCATGTACATAAAAAAGTACGAAACTTGTTCATTATACAAATTCACATTTTGTTTATATGCATTTTACATAGTAGTATTAAATCACATATCTGTGTCTCGAAACCAGTGATAGTTCGAAGTGGTTTGGCAGTTTATTTCAATCACATTTTCACATAATATATTATATTGGAGCTCGGTATCTCCTATATCCTCGAAAACCTCAAAATCGAAGCATCAAAAGGTTTGATTGTAAATGTATGTTCTGTAGAAAAGGCAAATACTAAAATAAGATGCAATTAAAAGTTACAATGTAAATCTTTTAGGTACAAAGGATTGTTGTCAGAACACTGAGACTGGCAAATGTGAAAAAGCCGACTGCAGTAGCTGCAAAAAGTGACGTCATGGGGGAGTTAAGAAGTAGGAAGGTCAAGACTTTTTTCTGCAAAAAAAAAAGTTAAAAAAAAAAATAATAAAAATAACCTATGGGTGCCAATTCAACGGATGATCGCGACATTGGTTTTTGTGTGTATATTTTCTAAAAAAAAATATTAGTATAAAAGTCAATATTAATATTGTTATTAATTCTGTGATCTATCAAACAATATACCTCCTTTTTGTCAAGTTGAACGTGTTCGATATGATTTTCTTGAATAAATTTCTTAAAACCTTTTCTGTGCTTCAGTTTTATGTCAACTAAGTTATGGAGATGCGGTGTTTTAAATTTTGAATTTACTGCCATCTGGTATATATTCAAAATTTACACCATATATGACTGAGACTTCACGAAAACTAAATTAATTTCATTTATCAAACAAACATCAAAACCAAAGAGCAAGAATCCTGGGAAGAGTTTGTTCTGCCACTGAACATACACATAGAGGAATTTTCTAAAGGTTTGAGTGGACACTTTTAGCAGAGAAATTATTGTATACGCTGTACATGTATAAGGGAAACAAAAATTGGTAACTTGTAGAAATTTAATTGACATTTTAGCGAAATAACTGTTGGTGAGCAGGGGGTAAGACTTTGTGTGGCCAACAGAAATAGTGTGTGTATGAATACATGTATTTGACAACTCGTCCGCTAAATTATAATATCAGTATGATACAACGTGGAAAAAAGTCTCTAGTATCCCACTCAGTGGTAAAACGTTTACTTTTCATGACCGCTTTAATTTAACTTTAAAAATACCTGTCATTTTAGTAAAGATTATATATATATGAACCAAATTTATAGGTACAGTGCTAGTATATAACAAAAAATTGACAATAACATTGTATAGTTTTGTAATCATGCTAAAAATGACAAGCACTTTGTGGTTTTTCACTCGGTTGTCGACAGTTTAATAATAAAATGATAATATGTGTAATGGGTTACTCATTTTCTTTAAAGTATACATTTGTCAAGTATATGTGTTTATAATTTCTCGTGTTACATAAGTTTTCGATACCACGTGGTAATATACAAGCATATAATATTAAATTCTAAAAACAAAATCTCAAATCCAGAATTGACTTTCAGTAAAATAAGAAATCAACAAAAACATACATGAATATGATAATCTGTTCACACTTCAAATACAGTTTGTCAAAATTATTATTATTTGTGGTGAAGTTAGAATGTACACATTGAGGATTTTCCATGCAGTTGTTAAGGCTTTATTTTTTCATTACCTCGATGAAATAAAAACTCATGAATAAGGTTTTAAAAATTATATTTTGCTTACTTTGCCTTGAAATCTGAGGCAGATGCAAATTCTAACATCCAATACTCCTATAAATATTATATCCTGGTATATAGAAAGGTGATGTGTCGGATTTAAAGGTGATTTTTTAATGAGCAGGAATGTGTAGATGAAGGATGGTAGTAAGAGATAAAAAAATAAAGAAAATTATATTAAGATTATAGTAATTTAAGGAATCACTGTCTAGTTAGTGTAGTATGCCAGGGCATCAGCGATAGTGGGAAACATGGGATAATTTATCCCATGTTTCCCGCTGTCGTTGATGTCCCTGGCATACTATACTAAGTAAGACAGTGATTCCTTGTATTTCCATTTCATTGTGAAATAAAATTGTAAAAGAAAAATCTAAATCTACAATTTCATTTCACAATGAAATGGAAATACATGTATAAGGAATCACTGTCTAGTTCGTATAGTATGCCAGGGACATCAACGATAGTGGGAAACATGGGATAATTTATGCAAATTATCCCATGTTTCCCACTATCGTTGATACCCTGGCATACTATATGAACTAGACAGTGATTCCTTAAATCATAGAAGTGGAGTGCATCCTAAAAGTAGGGTCCTGTCCACAAACACCTGTGGTATACAGGCCCAAAGATGCCAAATTACGACAACCTCGCCTCTGTTATCCGTGTTTCAAATCAATTTTTCAGTTAGTATCGAATCAAGCGCCCTCTACACTGTTGCTGACTATAAAATTTGCGGATCAAAATTATTTCAGTTTAGAAGTAAATTATCTACATTAAAAATCTACCCATCTTCACAATTTTAATGGTTCAAAACACAAGCTTATTCCGGAAATATCTGTGCCCCGCTGAAGGAAAAAAAAAAGAAAGAAAGAAGGACGCTCAGATTGCGGGTTGAGTCCGCCCTCCCTCCCTTCCCCGGATTTGCAGAAATATTAAATTATGTACTGAAGATTACCCCCCCCCCCCTGAATTTGTAGAAATATGTATATTAAAGCAAATAAAAATACCAGTATGGATATAAAGATTTAAGGATAAATAACACAAACAAACTTTTTTCAGAAATCAGCATTATTTCTCATAAATTTACATTTAAATTGACAACCTGAATAATGTTTACCAAGTAGAGTGAGAGAATTTTATAAGATTTTGTCATCAAGTTAAAAAATTGTGCAAAATTTTGTATCGAATTATATAGAAGGCAAAATTAAATCTCAAATCTAAGCACCAAGGAAAACCTACGATTTCTTTATATTTCAGGGATTTATTATTTATGTCATTACAAATCAAAATCAGTCAAAAAATATATATCAACCCGCACATCCATTTTTTGTTTGTGGTAAGTACCCTTAATTGCTTATTCTTTATTATGTGTATAGAATATTTGTTTTTATGTTGAATACTTATCACACTGTTATGGGTTTGTACAATGAGACGTAATAACTTTTTTTTTCATTTCAGAATACTATCATAGTTAATGCAAACCTTATGTCACATATAATGTTTACATTCATTTTCGATATTGTCGAAATTTTACACAATACATGGTGTCTAATTTAGCCTTTACTAAACAATTCTATGTAATAAGAATATAAAGTCCACCGACAACCTAAATGATACTTACTAAATCTCTAACTTAACTAAAGTTGGTATAACTTGTGTCCAATCCCATTGATTGTGTTCAATAAAATACAATGTATGTTTAAATCAAATACCTCTCCACATGCCCCTGTGCTAAAAACAGTGCCAAGCGACTTTTAATACAATAAATAATAATTTTAAAAACAGGGCGGGACACTTTGAGGGGATGAGAGAGGCCCTAGGGAGTTACGGTATTAAATTTCATTACAAGTCCACGGAGGGGGGGGGGGGTCCGACACCCCCCCCCCCCCGAACTGTGCATACTTTTCTTTTTTCCCTAAGCTGGGGAAACAAATTCTCTGCATTAGGCTTGCTGCGTCACTTAGCCCTATAGTGTATAAAACATATGAAACTGTAACTTATTTAAATTTACATTGCTTGGTTTAACTCAAAATACGTAATTTTATGTTTTGACTCCCCGGAACAGACTACGTATGTAGTGTGCACACGGCACCGCCTTTTTTTTTTACCGGCCCATATCCTGTTAATTCGTGGAACCTCATTTATTTGGCGCCAAACACGCGTGGTGTGAACAGTTTAGCTTTGACGCAGTAAGGTATGTCCTCTTTTTAATCTAAGGATTTGATAACTCTGATAATTGTTATTTAAAATATTGATGTGCAACTAGAATATATTCTAGAAAAAAATTAGCATAATTAATTTAATTGAACGCCAATTTTAAATTACACAAATCTAGCTACCTTTTACAACATTTTGTAGAGATAGAATGCATGTTAATGAAAATTTAATTTCCTTTCAACAGGTAACCACAAAAATGTCTGATCCCTGCAATTGCTTAGAAAGTAAGTAATGATTTGCGCATTTTATTAAACAACGCAGTTTCTATCTGTATCATGAAAATTATTAGAGTTATCGATCTTTGACTATTTACAGCTGGAAAATGTGAGTGCGGGGAAACCTGTCCACGTAGCGGATGTAAATGTGGATCCGGATGTAAGTGTGGACCCGGGTGCAAGTGCACCGGATGTCAAGTGAAATGCAGCTGCACCGGTAAGTTTGAATGGAATGATTTGATTGACTGTTTAATTTTAAATATATGACATATGGTTAAAAATGAGTTAAAAGCATACGAATTTCCAATTTTTGTATATATAAAATAAGCTAAGGATTTAACTTGTAAAGTAACATTTATAATGCAGGATTAGTAAAAGAAACAAGAAAATAATAAAAATGCTTTATCTTTTTTAGCGGGTAATTGCGCCTGTGGACAAGGCTGCACCGCACCTGAATCTTGCAAATGCGCAAATGACTGTTGCTGCAAAAAGTGACTAAACAGTACAACGGTGATCCGAGAATTTGTTAAGTTTCACAAACAAAGAACACATTAAACTGTTTTTCTTGTTACATCTGTCTTTTCGTTTCCAAGTAAACAGAGGTAATTGTATTTAATTTCATTGCAATGAAACTGCAGGTTTTGACTATGTACAGTCTGGAGCTAGAAACACGTATATATGCAGCAATTGCAGCTTCTCGGACCTTTCCGACCAGCGGAAAAACAACCTCCAATGCATATGTAAATTGACAACACCGAATGTTTTAAAATATTTAAATTTTCTGTTTATTTAACTACATGTATAGAATAGACGGAGTTAAAAGTTCCTTCTGTTGTGTATTTTTGATCAAGTTTAACTCCATATTTCACAGAAATGAGGTCTTCCAACATTTATTTTAAAGTTTGTGAAAAGGGGGGGGGGGGGGTCATGGCGTTTACGTAATTCATACGAGGTTGTTTTTTCGACCTTAAATATCCTAGATGATGCGATTGATGTATGAAGATGTAAACAACATTAAAATTACTTTAAATTATGTCTAGTTTGCATTGAAAGACACTGAAACTGTTTACTGTTTTGCAGAAGTGACTGCATTAAATTGATCAACCTTGTATTACCTTCGAGAGAATGAGCATCAGTGTAATATTACAATTCTCTGTTATCCTTGGACTTTCAGTAAGGCGTGGTATATTCTCAACATTACATAATTAATTAACGTCTGAAATTTACACAGCAGCCTCTCATTTACTTTTGAATTATACTTGGGATAGAAATTCGGGCGAATATCAGCGAGTGTAACAAGGATCCAATCATAACGTACATGTATTTTTAAGCACAAATTAAAAAAAAAGAAAAACATGCAAAATCCCAAACTACAGACTTATTGTGTTCTCAGTTTTTGGTCTTGAAGCCTGATCACCTAAAATTAATTGATTTTATAATCCAGGCTTAAATTATTTTTCTGAAATATCAATCTCCCAGTAGTGAAAAGGGGACAAGGTACATACAAAAAGTTAGATGAATTTTGGATATGCTATTATACTGAAAATGAAGTGTTTAAGTTTTCGCTTATGATAATTTAGATTTATCTAAATATTTCATTTGAAATTGAATTAATTGTAAATAAATGCAATCTCAATCAGTGCGCCCTTGGTTTTATATATTATCATTTCAATAACAGCGTAGTGTGTTAAAAGTTTTACATGTTGATTCAATTATATTCCATATGCAAAATGCATTCATTTTTTGATGAAATTCAAACATCAATCGAAAATTCTTTCAGATCTAAGATGTGAAATTCTATGAAATAATACATGTATATACGGCACTGAAATTAACTGTAGTTTGTGTTATTATCGATTTGTCATTCACGCATCTTAAATATAAGAATATATTTAATTATATTATCCTTGCTGCCATCACAATTTTTTCCAAGGATTAAAAAAAAGACAATTTTTTTTTTACCGTACGGTGACCTGAGGAGGGGGAGTGGTCGAAGTAACAGTGGTGTTATTTACCTGGAGACCCCCAATACCCAAGATGTCAAAAATCTGTGTATACGTAGCATTACACAGGAAGTCTGTGTTTGGTAATCAGGGTCAACATTATGAGTTTCGTGTCTAATTTTGAGTGAAACTATATTTAATTATTTCAATATAAAATTTATTTGTAAACTAAACGCATTCATCGTAATCTTTTGAAGGACAAATTGAAAATGAAATATGCCCTTGAGGTTGAGTCAGAATTCGGTAATATTTAACCAACAGCCTAAGCCCCCTTTTTCCGCACTTCTGTTTGTTTGAATTTCATTGTCAATACATCAAATTCCTTTGATATCAGTGGCGGATCCAGGAATTTCGTAACGGGGGCGCAGTAGAAGGCATGGGGGTTCTGGTGGCTTAGCCCCAGTGGGTCTAAGGCAAGGTCCTTTTTGGGGGTCCGGGGCTGACACGTTCTTACATATAAAGGATGTCTTTTCCTTGATTTTAAAATAATGGACATATAAATTAAGTTTTACATACAAAAACTTCAAACGGGGGGGGGGGGGGGCACGCCCGGCGCGTCGGCCCTGGATCCGCCTTTGCTTTGGATATATACTGTGTATATATTTAGACACAAAATAACTTTAATATTAATTTTGATTTACTGGGCCGAGCAAAATGCATGAAACCTGCAGAACACCACGATAACAAATAGATAAAAGTAATACTCTCAAAACATTTTTGTATGCACAAATAATTTTAAAATTTAGAAAAAAAGAAATCTTTAAAAGAGCGAAATGCAAATCGTGACAAGGCCATTGATCTTGTACACTGTAATCATGCATCTACACATAACTTTTCTGAACGTGAGAGTCAGCTGTGGATTATGGTTTGTGTTCTATACAAGAACCTGCATAAAACAACAAAATTACGTCCGTGCGGTGAATGTATAACATAATATAACAGTCGATAAAGCTTAAATAATTTGTCACAACTGAAAATGATCATGTAAAATGCAGTTAAATGCAGTGATAAGAATTTCCGTTGTCGGTATTATACTAATCTCAGTCATTATGACGCAGGGATGATAAAGTTTTAGAATGATACATGTAGGAAATATTTCAAAGCGATCCGCGTTACGAAGGATAGATTTGTTTTGAATTGATAAAAAGCTGGCAAAATATGCATACCCTTCATCCCAACCAAGGTAGTTTTACAGACCAAAAAAGGATAGGTAGTGAAATGTATGTGACCGAATAAAAGTTTCGTAATTAACCTACATGTACCAAGTCATGGTCTTCTTAATTTACAAATATAGAATTCTGCTTATTTTACAATCATTACGTGTGAGGATCCACGCCAACTCCTCCTCCAAGACAAATAAACTACCTCCTTCCAGCGGGTGGGAGTTCCGACACCCCCGCCCTCCCCCCGCCACTCCACCCCAATCCCTACCCCACTCCCACGGATCCGCGCACTTATAGTTGGAGAGAGAGAGAGAGTTTTCAAACACATTTTGTACATTCTGTATACATGTATATTTTTTATTTATCTCGTGACAAGTACACAAGTATTTTAAATCGACTAATTAAAGTCCAACAGACTATTTGCGTAAAGTGCATTTATATGGACCTCTGCCAAAAACGTAGAGATGATCACATGAAAAGTGATTTGACAAAATTATAACAATAAAATTAATAATGAAACAATTTCAGCTGATTTTATACTTAGATAAATGTTTATGATACACTTGTATATATGTATTTTAAGTCCATTTTTTTCTGTTCTAATTGCACTGATAACTTAGATGTAAGCTATGAATTTTTATAAGTTTTATGCTAAATTAATTATACTGTCTATAGATACACATTCCTTATCAACTTTGTATAGACTCTATACATTTTGCACACGATACTGTGTATACAACCTATTGATTATTTGCACACGAAACTGAATATTTGAATAACGTGTGCATATACATATACGTATTTAATTTATATTCTTTATTCAACGGGCGTGATCCTTATAAGTACTCCTTTCAACAAAGGAATATACAATAGGTAAGATATATTTTACTAATTTACCATGTAAAGGGTTTATCATTTTAACGATGTTGAATGTAAATTAAAACATGAAAAAAATTAATAATTATTCCATGATCGATGTTACAGTATGATACTTGCTTAAAACATCATTTTCTCCTTTTCAGACAACACATTATAAAAAAGAAAAAAAATGTCTGACCCCTGCAACTGCTCAGAAAGTAAGTTATATGAATTTCCTTGTACCAAATACCAATGATTTGGCCATTTGAAAGTTTCGAGTTGTCGCTCTTCATACGTCGATTTACATATAATTATAGTATGCTCATTTTCTCCGTTTCTAGCCGGGAAATGTCTGTGCGCAGATTCCTGTCCCTCAAGTGGTTGTAAATGCGGACCCACCTGTAAATGTGGCCCCAGCTGTAAATGTCCCGGATGTCAAGTCAAATGCAATTGCAGCGGTAAGTCGTTTGCCCAAAGATATGCATTTAAATGTCAGAAAGAAAATTTGTCATTTAAAATACCTTATATTCATTAAAAAAAAAACAACAAAAACAAAAACAAAAACATTGTATCTACATCAGACTCAAGTTCAATGTACTTGTATGAGGAGGCACGCTGTGCCCAATTTTTTTTTAACGGCACAAAACAAAAAAAATTCATCTCAACCTTTTAAAAGAACATTTGAAAACAAGACTTTTTCTTAATGATATTTATCATTACACTTTCAAAATTTTAAAACTCAAAGGTTTTACTTTTGGAGGTCTTTTTTTTTTTTACTGATTACTTACATATATTTTGACTTCATTTATTCATAATTTATTTCCCTTTTATATTCTTTATTATCTTTTAAAAGTTAATTAGGACTTATTCATCAATTACATAAAACTGTTTTGTGAAATTTGCAGGAACCTGTGGTTGTGGAAAGGGCTGCACGGGACCTGAAAGTTGTAAATGTACCGACAGTAGCTGTGTCTGCAAAAAATGACTCCATGGTCACGTGACTGATTCTCATTGTAAAGAACAAAATAAATTCAGAATGTGCCATAAATGGTGTGTTTGTTTGTCTTAAATTGACATGCAGTTCTAAAAATAAAGACTTCCTTCTCTAATTATATAAATGATTTTTAAAAAATAACAAAAAATAATTAAATGTGTGAACCAGGGACGTAGCACCGTTTTTGAAAGGGGGCAGTCAGAGAAAAAAACTTGACGAGTAAAAATGAAAAAAACAAACAAACGAAAAAAAATTTCGTAGGGGGAGGGGGTCCAATTTATTTCGAAACATTTTTTTTCACAATTTTCCTGTTACTTTCCCACTTCCTCATATTTAAAAAAAATAATAGTGCAATAAAAAGTGATGGGGGGGGGGGGCAGTATTCCAAGCATCATTTACTAAGTACAAAATTATTTCTGGAAAAAAGGGGACAGCCCTCCCCCCCTTGATGCTACGTGCCGGTGAAAACTTACATGTAGCAGGTGTGTGGTGAAAATTTGACACTATGGGTCAGGTGTAAAAACCATTTCTATGTAAGTGAAAATATTAAATATATCTAATAAAAATATCCGGATCCATGGTCCATATATCAAAAAGTTCATGAGAAAGACGGGAAACTGATTGATTCCAAGAGAGAGAGAGAGAGAGAGAGAGAGAGAGAGAGTCCATTAAGATCAGTTTTGGCGAAATATACTATGAAGAAAAGGAAGCTCAGAATTGTGTCAATAATTACAGGTACCGATACATACTTTTGAAGATGTCTCTTACCCTTTATATGAGTTATTAAATTTTAATCGATATTTTTACCATGCAGGCTTAAAAATAAAATGATCATGCAACTATCATTCATAAATAATAATTCTTTTCATTTAAATGTATTGATGTCTGAACCACTTATTTTTCTCATGCAAGAAGAAATGTAGCATTATATCTATTTACTTTCATTTTCAGTCATGTAGATACCAATACATGTATGTTATACATACAAGTATTTCACACTGACATATACATGTATGTAAATGGATCTCAAATATTTCAGAAAATATGCAGACCTGATTTCTTATTTACACGTTCGAGCGAAACCTCAAAGTTGATTAAAAAGCGTGTCAATGTACATGTATGTAATTGCCACATTTTAACTTCTTTTGTATTTTGTTATATAGTAAAGAAGACGGGGAAACAAGGCGTGCAGAATGCCTATAGCTTCAGATATTAAGAAATCATATTCACTTTGTGAATTAACTTTAAGTATTTAAATTAAAGTTCGCATTATTGAAATGTATGAAATTATGAGAAACAAAACTTTTCCGAGAAAAAAAATCTGGGGAAAATTATTCTTTTATTTATACATGTATAAGATAGTATTCGTGGGATTCGAACTCTAGCAATAAAAATCCAGGGTATCAAATTGCTGTGAGAGTTACGCGTTAACCACTAGGCTACACAGCTCATGAGGTACTGGTACATTTAAATCACGTTTGTGATATGACCCTTTACTTAATGGACTTGAAGTATTTCTCGGAACGATGCAAAAATGTTTTGTCATAAAAGTGTCAATTGAAGGTATAGTGGGTCCTTGCTACATATTTTTGTAAAACATAAAATGTATATTTTATTGCAAACTTCTAGGATTATCATTTTAAAAAAAATGGAGAGAAGACCCACTTATAAATATACAAAAAAAAAATAATAAAAATAAATAATAGCGATAATTGTATTTTAAGAAATATACCGGGTATACCAAGATGTGTTAGATGTGTGTGAATCAAACACTTCTCCTTGTTGGTTGTCACATATTAAAGAACTTGTTGATACATTAAGCTTTGGTTATACATGGAACTGTAGAAATTATCTAAATGAAAAACTTTTTTGTTTGTTTGAGGTGAAACAAAGATTGGACGACATGTTCATGTGAACATAAGAAGCACGAAGTTATTTTGAAGGTTCTCCGAAGTGCATTTTGTATAAGTATTTAAGTGATAGTTTTAATTTACAATTATATTTAAAAAGATCAATATCACAAAATGTGCACAACATATCAGTCAGCATCGTCTGTCTTCTCACCAGCTAAAAATAGAACGAGGAAGATTTTTTTAATATTCCTAGAATAGAAAGATTATGTAAATTTTGTTCAATGTCACAGGTTGAAGACGACAAATTCTGGTTTGTCCATTTTTTCCCCGATGTTAGAAAAGAGTATATTAAGAAATATTATCACCAAAAACCCTCTACCTTTAAACTTGTTCAATTGTTGTCGACAAAAAATGTAATGTTATGTAAACTGGGGAATTATCTTTATAAATGTACAAGATATTGAGAGCAGAAGTTAATTGACATTGATATAACGAATTTATCCTCACTACTACTATTAACAAATTTATATTATTGTGCTTCTTAAAAAGAAAAAAAAATATTTTGTGAGTTTTCAGATGTTTTATCTAACATTCTTTATATTTTTCTCATGAATTACCAGTTGGAATTTACACGGTGAATAAAAATAGAAATAAGCTAGGTCACCCTGGTACAATGTATGCGTAAATTAAAGATTGTATAAACATGTTCATATACACGTATATAGTGTCGTGTGCAAAGTGACTATACAATTCCACTGTATATCGGTATCTCTTGCTAAACATGAATCACACCATTTTCTAACCCTAGCTGCTTTATTAAAATCCAATACATTTTGCACACGATACTCGGTATACATCTTATGATGGTTTGCACACGATACTACATACGTAATGTGTAAAATGTGATTATGCATTGTATATACTTTATTCAATCAGCGTTTTACAAAGAGAACCGCTTTTCTTTGCAAGACTATCAGAGCATTGGACGATTTTAAAGAATTTTAAAGAAGGTATGATTGTCCATTGTACGTTAAATAAGATTTTTTAAAAGTATATTATAGCCAATATTAATTTGACAAAATTAGATTATTCTAATTTTTCAGAAAAAAAAAAATACTGTTAGATCTAATTGAATTTATTTACTTTTTGCCCCTAGAGAACACGAAGAAAAATGTCTGATCCATGCAACTGTCTAGCAAGTATGTATGGTTCAAGATCATTAGAGTTATCGTTCCTTGAATATGGTTCAAGATCACTTTAGTTGTTGTTCCTTATTTGTATGAAACAATATTTACACGAAAAATTCATTTCAGCGGGAAAATGTCTGTGTGTAGACTCCTGCCCATCAAGTGGGTGTAATTGTGGGATCGGATGTAAATGTGGACCCAGCTGTAAATGTCCCGGATGTAAACTCAAATGCAGCTGCAACGGTAAGTCGTTATATAATTTGTGATAATTCTCCTGGACAAAAGCGAATATATACTAACTGTAAAATAACACATGCACTTATTTCATACACCACGGAGGATATAATATATTTTTCTTGTTCTCCTCAGAGACCTTATTGTATTCCAATTTGGAGAGGAATGATATTCCAAACTCTCTCAAACAAAACATATCTAGCCGATTATTGCTTTTTTACTTTAATTTTGTGTAATATTTTGATTGATTTTTTTTCACATAACATTAAAATTCCAGAAATAGTTCGGAGAGGGGGTGTGGCTTCTGTGTCTCCCCGCTGATTAAATTGCGTTACATATATTAATTTGACTTTTAAATTTTTCTTTTACACTTTGATATATCTGATGCATGTTTCTGCATGACTGTCGGTTACTTACGATGTATGTATACACTGTACATCAGTTAGATATTTTATTTGTTAAATTTACAGGAACCTGTGGTTGTGGAAAGGGCTGCATCGGACCTCAGTCCTGTAAATGTACTGACAGTAGCTGTGTCTGCAAAAAATGACTGCCTGGCCACGTGACAGAATTCCATTGTAAAGAACAAAATGAACGCATAATCTATACTTTTATTTTAATAAATTTTGCAAATCCAAAACGGCTGTATCAGTGTTCTTACTCACTCCTCTAGAAATACACTAGGTTTAAGGTGATGTCCGTAAACTATATTCAGATTTCAGTCGCATAGTAATTGTCGTGAATTTAATTAAAAGTCTAATTTCATTTTTGGTTAACAACCTCGAAATAACACAAAAGAAAGTACGGTGGTGCTTCCGTGGTTAGCGGATCTATGTTACTGGGATAGAAGTAATTGTAAGGTATTCGATAATACAATGAGTTTGATTGTATGATTAAAAAAATGAAATGTTCATTGTACATTTTTTTTTTTGAGATATGAAATACGATTTAAATGTGCGGTAAAAGAATAATTTCTGACGAAATAAACTAAACTAAAGTTGGTATAACTTGTGTCCAATCCCCCTGATTGTGTTCAATAAAATATGTTTAAATCAAATAACTCTCCACATGCCCTTGTGCTAAAAGTTTTTCAAAGTGTCAAGTTTTCACCAAAGTTTTTCAAAGTGTCAAAGTTTTCGCCAAAGTTTTTCAAAGTGTCAAATTTTTCGATATAGTTTTTTGCAAAAAGTTTTTGAAAAACTTTTTTAAAGTGTCAAAGTTTTTGAAAAACTTTTTGAAAAAGTCAAAGTTTTCGATAAACTTTTTCAAAGTGTTAAAGTATCCAAGTATTCGATAAAGTTTTTCAAAGTGTCAAAGTTTTTGATTAAGTTTTCAAAGTATCCAAGTTTCTCCAAGTGACAAAGTTTTCGATAAAGTTTTTCCAGTGTCAAAGTTTTCGATAAAGTTTTTCAAAGTGTCAAAGTTTTCAATTTAAACTTTTTCAAAGTGTTAAAGATCCAAGTTTTTAATAAAGCTTTTCAAAGTGTCAAAGACTTTGATAAAATTTTTCAAAGTGTTAAAGTTTTCACCAAAGTTTTTCAAAGTGTCAAAACCTTCAATAAAATTTTCAAAGTATCAAAGTTTTCGCCAAAGTTTTTCAAATGTCAAAGTTTTCGCCAGTTTTCAAAGTGTCAAAGTTTTCGTCAAAGTTTTTCATGTCAAAGTTTTCGCCAAAGTTTTTCAAAGTGTCAAAGTTTTCGTTTTTTCAAAGTGTCAAAGTTTAAAAGTTTTTCGCATGTCAAAGTTTTTGAAAAACTTTTTTAAAGTGTCAAAGTTTTTGAAAAACTTTTTGAAAAAGTCAAAGTTTTCGATAAACTTTTTCAAAGTGTTAAAGTATCCAAGTATTCGATAAAGTTTTTCAAAGTGTCAAAGTTTTTGATTAAGTTTTCAAAGTATCCAAGTTTCTCCAAGTGACAAAGTTTTCGATAAAGTTTTTCCAAGTGTCAAAGTTTTCGATAAAGTTTTTCAAAGTGTCAAAGTTTTCAATAAACTTTTTCAAAGTGTTAAAGTATCCAAGTTTTTAGATAAAGCTTTTCAAAGTTTCAAAGTCTTTGATAAAATTTTTCAAAGTGTCAAAGTTTTCACCAAAGTTTTTCAAAGTGTCAAAGCCTTCAATAAAATTTTCAAAGTATCAAAGTTTTCGCCAAAGTTTTTCAAAGTGTCAAATTTTTCGATATAGTTTTTTGCAGTGTCAAAGTTTTTGAAAAACTTTTTTAAAGTGTCAAAGTTTTTGAAAAACTTTTTGAAAAAGTCAAAGTTTTCGATAAACTTTTTCAAAGTGTTAAAGTATCCAAGTACTGAAAAAGTTTTTCAAAGTGTCAAAGTTTTTGATTAATTCAAAGTATTTTCTCCATGACAAAGTTTTCGATAAAGTTTTTCCAAGTGTCAAAGTTTTCGATAAAGTTTTTCAAAGTGTCAAAGTTTTCAATAAACTTTTTCAAAGTGTTAAAGTATCCAAGTTTTTAGATAAAGCTTTTCAAAGTGTCAAAGACTTTGATAAAATTTTTCAAAGTGTTAAAGTTTTCACCAAAGTTTTTCAAAGTGTCAAAACCTTCAATAAAATTTTCAAAGTATCAAAGTTTTCGCCAAAGTTTTTCAAAGTGTCAAAGTTTTCGCCAAAGTTTTTATAATGTAATATTTTCGTCAAAGTTTTTCAAAGTGTCAAAGTTTTCGCCAAAGTTTTTCAAAGTGTCAAAGTTTTCGCCAAAGTTTTTCAAAGTGTCAAAGTTTTCGCCAAAGTTTTTCGCAGTGTCAAAGTTTTTGAAAAACTTTTTTAAAGTGTCAAAGTTTTTGAAAAACTTTTTCAAAAAGTCAAAGTTTTCGATAAACTTTTTCAAAGTGTTAAAGTATCCAAGTAATTTTTATTTGATAAAGTTTTTCAAAGTGTCAAAGTTTTTGATTAAGTTTTTCAAAGTATCAAGTTTCTCCAAGTGACAAAGATTTCGATAAAGTTTTTCCAAGTGTCAAAGTTTTCGATATAGTTTTTCAAAGTGTCAAAGTTTTCAATAAACTTTTTCAAAGTGTTAATAGTATCCAAGTTTTTAGATAAAGCTTTTCAAAGTTTCAAAGTCTTTGATAAAATTTTTCAAAGTGTCAAAGTTTTCGCCAAAGTTTTTCAAAGTGTCAAAGCCTTCAATAAAATTTTCAAAGTATCAAAGTTTTCACCAAAGTTTTTCAAAGTGTCAAAGTTTTCGCCAAAGTTTTTCAAAGTGTCAAAGTTTTCGTCAAAGTTTTTCAAAGTGTCAAAGTTTTTGCCAAAGTTTTTCAAAGTGTCAAAGTTTTTGCCAAAGTTTTTCAAAATGTCAAAGTTTTCGCCAAAGTTTTTCAAAGTGTCAAAGTTTTCGTCAAAGTTTTTCAAAGTGTCAAAGTTATCACTATAGTAAATGAAAGTTTTCAAAGTGTCAAAGTTATCTTTATAGTTAGCAATAGTAAACTATAGTTAACTATAGTTAACTATAGTATTTTTTTGTTAGGGGTATTCGGTAATACAATAAGTTTGATTGTATGATTAAAAAAATGAAATGTTCATTCTACATTCTTTTTGAGATATGAAATACGATTTTGGGGTAAAAAAAATGTGGGGTAAAAGAATAATTTCTGACGAAAGAAACTAAACTAAAGTTGGTATAACTTGTGTTCAATCCCATTGATTGTGTTCAATTAAATATGTTTAAATCAAATAACTCTCCACATGCCCTTGTGCTAAAAACAGTGCCAAGCGACCTTTAATACAATAAATAATAATTTTGAAAACTGGGCGGGACACCTTGAGGAGGTCTTCCAACCTTTATTTCAAAGTTTGTGAAAAGGAGGGTTATCATGGCGTCTACGTAATACATATGAGGTTGTTTTTTCGACTTCTGACTGAAAGACCCTAGATGATGCGATTGACACGTACGTATAAAGTTGTAAAACAATATTAAAGTTACTTTCAAATACGTCTAGTTTGCATTTAAATGCACTGAAACTGTTTACTGTTTTGCGGAAGTGACCTGCATTGATCAATCTATTTTCTTCGAGATAATGAGCATTGGTGTAATATCACAATTCTCTGTTATCAATTTACACAGCCTCTCATTCACTGTTGAATTATACTTGGGACAGAATCGGGCGAATGTAGTGTAGAGTGTAGCAAGGATCCAGTCACAACGTTTCGTACTGCAAAGAGGCGGGGCCTAAGTCATCTCATTGAAAGTCCAAGGAAGACAGAGAATTGTACTATTTTGGACACAAAAGGGGGGCCTGGCCCCCTCTAAATCGGCCTGTGTTCATTTTGAAAAACTCGTACATGTAAATCATAATTTTTCAGTGCCTAAAGGTCAGCCCCTATAAGACCATACTGAGAACAAACTTTTAAGTCAAATTCTGTCTATAATCGATAAAAACTTTTGAACCTTTTATGATAATGAAACAATATTTTCATCATTCGTTTTTTTAATTACATGTATAATAAAATCGTACGTTTTTTTAAAGCGCAAATTAAAAAAAAAAAACCATGCAAAATCAAACTAAATTTAGACTTATTTTGTTCTCAGTTTCTTGTCTTGAAGCCTGATCACCTTAAGCTAATTCTTATTTATTTAATAATCCAGACTAAAATTGTTTTTCTGAAATCTTCTTTTAAATAAATCTCCCAGAAGTGAAAAGGGGACAAGGTACATGCAATGAAGTTAGATGAATTTCGGATATGCTATACATGTACATTGTTTACGTTTTTGCTAATGATATATATAAATAGATCATTACTTGATTAAATTACAAGTGTAACTGTACATAAATGCAATCTTGCCCTCCACGGTTTATATCATTTCAATGACAGCGTTCACTTTTAAATGGAGCGTGTTGAAGTTTTACTTGTTGATCACAATTATATTTCTTATTGATTGGATGTTTGATTTTAATGCTACTTTCCATAAGAACAGGCAACAAATGAATGGCTTTGACTGACCACGTGTTGTTAGCAAAGGCCGTCATTGTAAACATTCTTTCAGTGCGATTGGTCAGTTTTATTAAATTAATGTATTGCTGGTTTCTCTATTTCATATGCAAAATAGCATTCATTTCATTGAAATCAGACATCCAATCGACGCTTGATCTAACAACTGAAAGTGACACGCTGTTATTGGAATGATAGTAGATGGTGATGAATATGTTTCTAATATTCTATGAAATATACGGCACTGAAATTAATTGTAATTTACAATTGATAGTCATTCATGCATCCAAACAATGAATGTATTTATATTATCCTTGCTGCCATCAAAAATTTTTCCAAGGATTATAGACTCATTTTTTGTACCGTACAGTTACCTGAGGAGGGGGAGTGGTCTAGGTAACAGTGGTGTTATTTACCTGGAGACTCCCAATACTCAAGATGTCAAAAATCTTTATACATGCACGTAGCATTGCACAGTAGCATTACACATTTATTTATAAACTAAACGCATTCATCGTAATCTTTTAAAAGGAAAATATGCCCTTGAGGCTGAGTCAAAAATGAAGTCATATCTAACCAACAGCCCAAGCCCCCCCCCCCCCCTTTCCGCTCGAATTCTGTTTGAATTTCATTGTCAATGCATCAAATTCCTTATATATATATATAATATATTTGAACACAGCAAATTGCATGAAATCTGCAGAACACCATATCAAGTAAAAGTAATACTCTCAAAACATTTTTGTATGCACAAATAATTTTAAAATTTAGAAATAGAAAAATGTTTAAAAGAGGAAAATGCAAATCGGGACAAGGCCAGTGATTTTGTACACTGTACATGCATCTACAAATAATTTTTCTGAACGTGAGAGTCAGCTGTGGATTATATGGTTTGTGTACTACAGGAACCTGCATACAACAAAGAAAACTACGTTCGTGCGGTGAATGTATAACAATATAACAGTCGATAAAGCTTAAATAATTTGTCACAACTGAAAATGATCGTGTAAAATGCAGTTAATGCAGTGATAAGAATTTCCGTTGTCGGATTACTAATCTCAGTCATTTTGAAGCAGGGATGATTATTTTTTTAGAATGATACTAAATACAGTCTAGTATTTTAAAACGATTCGCACAGTAAGTTACGGTGGATAAATTTGTTTTGAATAGATGAGGAGCTGGCAAATATATGCATAACCTTCATCCCAACAAAGGTATAATATAGTTTTAATTAAGACAAAAAGTATATATTTGAACGAATAAAGTTTCGTATCTTATCATACAGGAAAGTCATGGTCTTCTTGATTCACAAATATAGGATTCTGCTAAACTTACATGTACAATGATTACACGCGAGGATCCACACCAACCCCCAACCCCCCAAAAAAGACAAATAGACTACCTCCTCCCAGTATCCCTACCCTACTCCCACGGATCCGCGCACTAGAGAAGGAGAGAGAGAGTTTTAAACAAATTTTATACATTCTTCTATACATGTACGGCTATTTATAAAGTGTATATATTTTTTACTTATCTTGTGACACAGAATTATTTTTAATCTACGAAATAAAGTTCAACTGACTCATTGCATAAAGTGCATTTATGGACACCTGCCAAAAACGTCGAGATGATCACATGAAATGCGATTTGACAAAATTATAACAATAAAATTTATGAAACAATTTCAGCTGATTTTATACTTAGATAAATGTTGAAAATACACTTGTATGTGTGAAGTCCATTATTTTTGTTCTAATTGCACTGATAACTCAGATGTTATCCATGAATTTTTAAAGTTTTATGCTAAATTAATTATACTGTCTATAGATACACATCCCTTATCAACTTTGTATAGACTCTATACATTTTGCACACGATACTGTGTATACAACCTATTGATTATTTGCACACGAAACTGAATATTTGAATAACGTGTGCATATACATGTATTACGTATTTAATTTATATTCTTTATTCAACGGGCGTGATACTTAAAAGTATTCCTTTTAAGAAAGGATTATACAATAGGTAAGTATTGTATAATTAATTACCATTTGAAGGGTTTAGTAAACTATTTTTACGATGTTAAATGTAAATTAAAAAATGAAGACAAAATTAATATTTATTTCATGATCGATGTTTCAGTATACATGATACTTGCTTAAAACATCCCTTTCTCTTTTTCAGACAACACAATATAAAACAGAAAAAAAAATGTCTGACCCCTGTAACTGCTTAGAGAGTAAGTTGTATGAATTTCCTTGAATTCAAGTGCATGAACCAAAAACTACGGAAGCCCAATATTGCAAACCAAAAATATAAAAAGAAAATGAAAGGAATGGCTTAGTGTTAAATTTATGCAATATTACGCTAGGTTAATTTAATGTCGAAAAAAATTCATGTCTACAGGACACGCGTGCTTTATGGAATGGTTCATGGGTTCAGGCCCTTACCATGCCCATCTATAAATTCCGTATTTTAGTTTCAGTTTCTTTATTTAATAATTTCGTTTTTCTTTACCAGTATTTAATAATTTCGTTTTTATTTAAATAAAAATTTCCTTGCCTTTTCTAGTATTTAATAATTTCGTTTTTCTTTAAATAATAATTTCGTTTTCTTCATTTAATAATTTCATTTTCTTTATTTAATCATTTTGTTTTACTTTAAAAAATTCGTTTTCTTTCTGTAATAATTCCGGTTTTTTTTTTTTTATTTATTTTTGGTTTGCACTATTGGACTTCAGTACGTAAAATACCGATGATTTCATTGATTTGGCCATGTGAAAAATGTCGAGTTGTCGCTCTTCATACGTCGATTTACATAATGTAAATATGTACATAAATGATCCTATTTTCCGTTTCTAGCTGGAAAATGTCTGTGCGCAGACTCCTGCCCATCAAGTGGATGTAAATGTGGAACCACCTGTAAATGTGGGCCCAGCTGCAAATGTCCCGGATGTCAAGTCAAATGCAACTGCAGCGGTTAGTCGTTTCCCCAAAGATAAAAGAGAAAATTTTCCATTAATTTTAACTGTGCCTATTTTTTGAAAACGGTTCAAACAAAAATTATCACCTCACCTTTTTGAAAGCATATTTGAAACAAGACTTGTATTTTTCCTTTCTTAATGATACTAATCAGTACAATTCCAAAATCACTTATGTTTTGGAGTCGTTTTTTTTCCACTGATTACTACATGTACATGTATGTTGGCTTCATACAACAGTCATCCATACTTTATTTCCCTTTTATATTCTTTATTTATCGTTTAAAATTCTAATACTTAGGACACATTATACATAAAAATTGTTTTGTAAAATTTGCAATTTTGAAATTTGCAGGATCCTGCGGTTGTGGAAAGGGCTGTACCGGACCTGAAAGTTGTAAATGTACCGACAGTAGCTGTGTCTGCAAAAAATGACTCCAGGGTCACGTGACAGAATTCCATTGTAAAGAACAAAATAAATATATATTGTGCCATAAATGGGGTGTTTGTTTGTTTTATTGACAAGCAGCTCTTTAAATAATGACTCCTATCTCTATTTATATATAGATTATGCAGACAGTACCATAGGCGCTTGGTTTCAGGATGGTGTCAAAATAAGAATTAAAAATCACTGAAATTAGCACTTTTTAAAAATTTCATATTACTGTATATAAAAACTCTTTATATACAGTAATATGATATTTAGATTTTTAAAACCTGCTAATTTCAGTGATTTTTGTTTTTTATTTTTATGAGGGTATTTAGAAAAACCTAGAAAAACACTTAATATACGCAAAATACACCATCCAAGCGCCTATTGACAGTACATCATAATTTGTTTGTGGAAATTATTGAAAAGTAGTCTAAGATTACATTTCAATGGCTAACGAGTGTAAAGCAGTGTGATAATCGTAAACTAGTTTACGAAATTGACGAGGAAGGTCAAGCATTTAAATACCTGCTAAATGAAGATGAATACATTTCAACAGAGGTAACAGGCTGAATTAATAAAAAAAACTAGTGGGTATTGTTTTTTTAAAACAAAAAACACGTCTCCCCTTCTTTACCAACATCTACAAATGCAGTTTTACTATCAAGGTAAAAAAAAATAATGCAGTGCATCTTTCAAGTCTTTAAAAGGATCTAAAGTAATGGTCTTAATTTAACCTTGAATGAAGAAAGTGGTCAAGGTCAAATAATTTGATGTAGTATATTTAGGCTTAATGTTGTCTTTACTTGTTCCAAGTTTAAAATCCTAATGTCAAGAAAGGTCTCAAGTTATGACCTAGGATATATTTCATATGAGCATTTGACCTTGACCTAATAATAACTGGATCAGGGTCAATTTTTTTTATCACATACGAAATATTGATATGAGTTTATAGCCTATGATATAATCTTAAGGACACTGGTAAAAGTCATAGAAGAAATATTATTTTTTCCGGAGACGACCATTTGATTCAAGAAGGGGGGGGGTTATCAAACATTGTCGAGTCAGATCATGCCATATATTAATTTTTAGGATGAAAAGAGCTTTTTTTTTAGTTTTGTCTTCTCTGAAAAATGTTTGGACCTTTTTTTATTTCCAAGATCGTTAACCCCCCCAACGCACACATACATAAATTATACCAAACAGAAATCAAATATTTGTCCCTTCATATATTACGCTGGACAGAAAATTCTGATTTGTACATTATTTTCAAACTATACCCGAAATTAAAATTATTTGTCTTTTGGGTCAATCAGTAATAATGTGCCTTCTAGCGTAGCTGCGGTGGATTGAAAATGAATTTCAAACTAAAAACCATTAAATGTTTTGATTGTAAAAGATAGAAATGACATAAGCTGCATATTTCCAATCTTGCAATTTAATGTTCCGCGGTCTTAATACTGAAATTCAGACCTACTAAAATTAAAAAAGATCTTTCTTAAATAATATAATATAATTATACACATGAAAACTTTTTCAAGCGAGAAAATGCTTGTGCGCAGATTCCTGTTCACCAAGTGGCTGTAAATGTGGGGAGGGGGGGTTAAATGTGGACCCAGCTGTACATAATACACCACATAATGATAAAAGCATATCACATAATGACAAAAGCACATCATATAATGACAAAAGCACATCACATAATGAAAAAAAGCACATCACATAATGAAAAAAAGCACATCATACAATGATAAAAGCACATCACATAATGACAAAAGCACATCATAAAATGCTAAATGCTCATCACATAATGAAAAAGCACATCATATAATGATAAAAACACATCATATTTTGATAAAAGCACATTATATAGTGACAAACGCACATCACAAAAAAGATAAAAGCACATCACATTCGGATAAAAGCACATCACAAAAAGGTAAATGCACATCAAGAATTTAATTTTTGTCATAAGACAGTCCAGGCGTTCCATACTGCTACATTAAAATTCAATATATTTTGCACACGATACTCGGTATACATCTTATGATGGTTTGCACACGAAACCAAATACGTAATGTATAAAATGTGATTATGCATTGTATATATACTTTATTCAATCTGCGTTTTAACAAAGAGACCCACTTTCCTGTGCAAGACAATCTCAGTATTGGGCGATTTTAAAGAAGGTAAATTTGTCTATTGTTTGTTAAAGAACCTTACTAAATACATAATGGCCAATATTAATTTGACATAATTAAATTTTACTTATTTTTCAGAGAAAACAAATAAATACAATTAAAATCTAATCAATTTTTTTTTTAGAGAACAGGAAGAAAAAAATGTCTGATCCATGCAACTGTCTAGCAAGTATGTACTTTTATTTACCTTGAAAATGGTTCAATGTCATTAGAGTTATCCTTCCTTATTTGTATGAAATATATTATTCACGAAAATTTTTTTCAGCGGGAAAATGTTTGTGCGCAGACTCGTGTCCATCAAGTGGGTGTAAATGTGGGGGCGGATGTAAATGTGGATCCAGCTGTAAATGTCCCGGATGTCAAGTCAAATGCAACTGCAACGGTAAGTCTCTTTTTTTTTTAATTTCTAATGAGCAAAATTTATTTTCTACATACTCAAAAAATAACTTAATACATGTATGCAGTTATTTCTTGCACTGTACAGATCAACAGAATTTTTCTTGTTCCCAAAAGAGAGGGCAAAATGTGTTCACATTAGGGAGGGTGGTATTCCAAAATTCACACAAATACTAGTACATGTAGAATATTTGTAGACCATTATTGCTTTTTCCGTTAATTTTGTGTAATATCTTGATTGATTTTTTCCCCCCAGTATATAACATAAAAATCCCAGAAATAAGTCAGGGAAGAGGTGTGGCGTCTTTGTCTCTACACTGATGGCGTTACATGCATTTATTTGACTATTCAATATATTTCTGTATACACTTTTATATATCTGTTGCATATATCTGCAAGACTGTCAGTTACTTACGATGTATATATATATATATTTTATTTGTAAAATTTGCAGGAACCTGTGGTTGTGGAAAGGGTTGCATCGGACCTCAGTCCTGTAAATGTACCGACAGTAGCTGTGTCTGTAAAAAATGACTGCTTCGTTTCGTGTAAATATACCATTGTAAAGAACAAAATAAACGCATAATATTCCATAATTTGAGTATTTGATTGGTTTGGTTTTTCTTGTTTCTTAAAGCAGTATTCAACAAGGGCCCCGCAAAGCGGAGCATCCCATCGCAAAGGACATTATCTATAAATCGACCGATGCAAATGACGTCACTTCCCTTTCGCACAGCATTAACTCACTCACCAACACACAGGATCGCTTTACGGTATCTCCTCCAACGCTAGCGAGGGAATAATATAAATGAGTCTCCTTTTAAAGGAAATCATGTACATTTCATGGAATTATTTCCCTAGGTATAATTATAATAATGAAATATATTTTATATCATTAAATAAAAATATTTCACATTCTATGGTACATTGTAAAAACTAAGTATATTATAGTAAATGTTTGTCTGTGGCCCGCAGCACACAAACATCTTAACATAATTTTGTTTTCCCACTTTCTCGTAATTTTCAGTTTAAAATCAATAAAGACCACACCTCAATTTTTATGTGATGTGAATGTGTTAACTTGAATTAAATAATAATAAAGGTGATTTAATAATCAATTCTATAAAAATCAGAATCTGTTAGAATGTTAGTCCCCAATGGTGGTCCCATCCTTCTTGGTGGGAAATGACTATTAATAACTGATTTCTTCATTAACTGTTACAGGGTACGCCTGTGTCGGGGGGGGGGGGGGTAGGGAGATGCTCCCTTATAATTTTGAATGTTTATATACTAGTATATAATACAGTAATTATATAGATACAAAAAGGAATTCTTACACAGAAAGTATACAGAGCAGAGCTAAGGCGTCTTATTTTGATTAGATTCAATCTGATTAAAAACCAAGAAAACCGATCAATAAAATTTGAGGATATTTCATCGTTGTCTGTTTTTACTTGTCAAGGAATTTTTGTGAGTACCACCCCCAGCCCCCGGAATATAAAGAGTAAATATTGAAAGTATTGACATTTCAATAAATATATTGACTGCAGTTCAAAGGCAAATTGCGTTTTGTCGGACACCAGAACCAAACTGTCTCTGTCTGAGGCCGTATTTATCAAAATATAAAATTTAGTGATATTGTCGTTATAATTTAATGTAATTGAATTAAAGATTCTTAATGTTTACCGTCATTTCAATTACTGTTTTGTTAATTAGTTTGAATTTTCGTGAAAGCTAAAAATGCGAGATCCTATATTTGTTTAGCAAAATTAAATAAGATCCATTTTGAATTAATTGAATTATTAATTGGAGTTAAAGAGAGTTAATCCCATAGGGTATTTTCCACACGTCGGCCACACCAAGGATTAACGATGATTTGTTATTTTAACAATACTGTTTATCTGTTATATTAATTCTATTGTCTGTCTTTAGGATATCACCCTTTCATCGCAACACAATCTGATTAAAATCAGACCCATTGATTGGCTCACATACATGTACAATGTACATCGCTACACAAGGTATAGCGATCTATATGAGCGGATCAAAGGATCTGATTTTAATCAGATTGGGATGCGATGAAAGGGTGGCACTTATACGAAAGAAATCTCGAAAATAACCAAAGTTGTTTTGAACATCTCTTTATTCCTTCGAATTATTTTAAAAACTATTATCTATCAATATATGAAAACTTTCGCTTTCGGAGTATACACGCCGTTTTTTTTTTTTTTTTTTTTTTTTTTTTTTTGAGTTCTTCAAGACTGGTACATGTAATAGACACTTGCAACCCCCCCCCCCCCCCCCCCCCACACACACACCATTTTAATTTTATTAAAGAATTTGTTTGATCGTCAGAAAGAGGGGTAATTTTTTTTTATATTTTGCTTGTGTCGAGGTGTCTTTTATGCGCCGACGTGTCAATAATCTTGGGCCGACCTATCAAGGCCGTAGTATGAGACGTGTCGGGCCGAGCTGTCGGTGGGCCGAGATGCTTGTCCACCAGAAACGAGTTGGAAATAGGTGGAATTAATATTGTCGTGTATATTTGAATTTCTAATAATTCAAAAATAAGTAAATGATGACAATATGAAGCAAAGGGGAAAATAGTTATAACGTCAAATTTTATACATGTATTTTAAAGTCAGATATGGCGTATCTTAATTTCAGATCTCTCTATTTTGTTTCTTTATATAAAGATAGAACTTTCCTGTAAATTACACAATTTAAATCAATACCGTTTCATGAATACCACAGATTTAAAACAATAACCGATTTATTTCCGGGTCGGAATTAAATAGGAGACACACTTTAAAGTCAATTTAACTATTGAAACTTAGGGAAATCTGAGTTCCAAAGTGGTGAAAAATTGAAATTGAACGTAAATAACAAATATCATATAAATCTACACTTAATCTCAATTTTTATGTTTTAAAAAATTAGCTCAGATACGCCATATATAGCTTTAATTAATAAAAAAAATAGTTCAGATGATGACTCTTAAAATCAAATAATAATGAAATGTTTTTTAGTCTATTGTGGTTTTGTCTTTTTCTGTCAAGGTGCATGTTCAGATGGGATGGGAGTGTCCTCCAAATAATTTTGTCTATATATAGTACACGCATCTGAGCTACATTCTTTTCTTGACAAACAAAAAAAGGAAGGGGGGGGTCATCAAGCATAATTACTGAGAGCATACCTAAACTGATAATGTTGTCCCCCCCCCCCTTCCGACACAATTCTTAATTTCTAAGGGGCTTCTACGACACTCATTTGACATGTGAATGTATTGTTTTGAAAATTAGCCATTACGTAATCTTATTTTGACACAATGTACAGTTTGCACACGAAAACGTTTACTCCAACGGACGCTTTGCACCCAGTACTAAATATTTCGTGTGAACTCACCCTCTATTCATCATTCAGCTGGCGCCTAATTCTCCAAGACACCAGTCGAACAAATTGGAAGCAGTAAGGTAATGTATTTTTTTTTAATTCTTGGAACATTGATGTGAATATTTTAAAATAGATAACAATAATTTAATTAAATGAGCATCCAGACTGTGTGTACGTGAATGTATAGCATTTGCGAGTTGCGACATTATGGGAAAAAAAAAACATTTTAACTTTTCTTTCAGAGGGTATTCAGTTACCAGTATAAGAAAGAAGAATGCCTGCCACATGCAATTGCTCAGAGAGTAAGTCGTATCATTTTCAGTTGTTCAGTACACATCGTTCAAAGGAACGAAAATAGATGCATCGCCATGTATTGGTATATTTTGAAAGTAAATGATACGGATATAAAATGTCTAAAAATAAAAAAATTAAAAAGAGTTAACTTCCCGGGCTTTTTGTCACCATCCTTATAACAGAATCTTTTTTATCACTTTATTGGAAATTTTTGAAACTTTGAATGAAAAATGACTTATTCTTTTTTTACTTTAGGCCATCCAATCAGTTTTTTTTTCTGTTTAACCTCCACCTACATGTATCATTCAGAAACCTACCTTTTTGCAAAACTGCCCCCCCCCCCCCCGAAAAAAAAATACAGACTTCGAAGTCATAAAAATGTATTCAAAGAATTAACTTCATTATTCTGGGAAAATCAGATCTATTATAGATCTAACAAATGCATATCTTAATCTATGTCGAAGCAAGGTCATTCCAGTTTTTTTTTTTAATATGTTTAGCATCCAAGCATGCACTTTGGTTTTTGACACCTTATATCAGATAAAACAAGCAAAATCGTGAGCTTTAATTAAACCTGATTATTTTGGCTGAAATCTATGAGCTCTGCCGATTTTTCTAAATATTTAGTACGATGTCATAGTCTCATTGTAGACCGTGTATTTTCAGCATGAATTTCTCTTTTTAAGCGCATACGCCTCTCTTAGAAAAATAATTATTGCCTGACGTCACGGCGTCAGGCTGTATAAGGATTGATATTTTCATAATCCGAAACTATGCGATCATATCTAGATAGCTAGATTTTATGCAAGCTGATTTACATTGGAATTCTTTACCTGCATTTTAAAAGAAACAGTTTTCAGAAAAGAGAATGATATTACTGATGCAAAATACTGCAGTGTTTACTTCCTCTACTCTTTTTGCATTGAAGAGATTATGCCATGTAATTAACCGTTTCAACATGTCCGTGTATCTTATTTTCTGCATTTCTATACTACTGGATCAGTCCATTTATATTCTACGAAAGGGGTGAATCGCTCTTTTCGCGCAAAATGTCACTGCTTTCTTCGCGCCTTTTCCTTGGACTGTTCTATTGTATGAATGGGTGTGCTAGCAAGTTCCATGGAATTAAATAATGTTTATCCTTTTATCCTCCTTCTAATGCCTCAGAAATTCTCTTTACAAGTTAATGTTTTATCTCATTCTTTTAAACAACATATCGTATAATATACCAGTATGCGGACATTCAACACTAAAGAAATGATTTTTCTAATTTGCTTCCCGATCCCGCGGTTGGTTTATTCCATAAATGGAGTAGTCCAATAATAATAAACAACGCAGTTCAACCAGTCATTGTCTCCACAGGGGCGTAGCAACAGGGGGGCCAGGGTGGGCCTGCCCCCCTTTTTTTCCCCAACCTTACTTATACTATAGGAAATGTTAATTGAAAGCCTGGTTGCCCCCCCCCCCCCCACACACACACTTTTAGTGATGTACCGAAAATGTAGTATTAGAATTGGTACTGAAAGTAGTTGACACTGAGAAAAAAGTTTATCTAGAAACCACCCTCCCCCCACACGAAATAAGATTTTCGACTTTGGGCAACTTTTTCCTTTTTTTTTTGCTTGTCAACTTTTTCAGGTAAGTAAAAAAAAAATTTTCTCTGACTGGCCCCCCACTTTCAAAAACGATGCTACGCCACTGTCCAGATGCATGATCTATTATGCGTCTCTGTTCAGATGCATACAGTAAATAAGAAACAAGTGCAAATCTGGGATTTTTATTTCCACAATGGCCTAAGTATTGAATTTACTTATTTCGTTCTCAATATATGATAGTGGCACCCCCCCCCCTTTTTTAAGAAAAAATTAATGAACACACATTACTACTGTTTACTTCAGTGGAGAAAATACACTCCAACAAAATGTGTACTAGTATTTCATTATATCCATCTTTTAAAATGTTGAAAATGCGGCATGATTTGGTAACAGATTTTACAATGAAGCTTGAAATCAATGTAGATCGAAGGGCAGATCACTCCATTTTCAGACCCCCCCCCCCCCCCCCCCCCGTATGTAGTGTAGAGATGATTCTTCTAAAAGTTAAATAAAATCAAGATTTCATTTACACAAGATTCTCAAAGTATAAAGTAAGGAAATATTTTAAACCCACATTATTTCTCAAAAGGTTTATCACTCCTCATGCAGATATTGATTGATATAGTCAGGCAAGCTTTTTAAAAAGCTGTTACTTGTTAGAGTTATCGCTCTTTGATCCCGAGTGTTTTTTTTTCTCAGGTGGAAAATGCCAATGCGGGGAATTTCAAACCTGCCCATCCAGCGTATGTAAATGTGGACCCGGATGTAAATGTGGAGCTGGGTGCATGTGCACTGGATGTCAGCTGAAATGCAGCTGTAGCGGTGAGTATAATAAATAAATTTGAATTAATTAATTTAAACAAAGGACGTATTGTGTCGCCTTTCTGATTATATGAAATAAGTTTGGAAATCTTATTCTAACTCGCTGGCAGTGGAGAGGATCTTGAAATTACGGTATGTCCAGTCCAATTAGGCTTGGGACAGTTACTCTGAAACTGTGAAATTAAACACAGCGAAGCACTGAGTAAAAATTGCTACTTTTCCAGTTTACTTTGCATGTTCAGGCCACAAGACCATAAACTGAGAACAGGCTTTTGACGTAAAAACTTCACACGAATATAAATTCTGAAATAATTTTGACGATCAACTTATTCTTTTATTATGTGCTTAAAGTTTTGATATCATATAATTATTAAACTGATAAATATGCAATGTAATACATGCAAAATTATTCTCAATCTGTTTAGAATCAAAATAATGACTTAAGTCTTTAGGCTCAGCTATTCTCAGTTTATGGTGAGGGCCCCTGGTCTGCGATAAGAATGACACAGGTAGGGTAAACAATCTAAATCAGAGACCCTGGTTTCCGTGATCAATTTCGTCCAATCAAAATTTAGTTTCTTTGTTCTTGATTAACTCTGTGAAACGAAAATGCGATTAGAGATGATCACATGACCGTGAAAAGGATAATTCCTTAACAAAGAAAAATTTACTGATACCTGAGTATCGCATTATTTTGACACTAGGCATAAAAAGATAATAGGAAATCCTTAAGGTGTAACACCCCTCTTATAAGAGAAATAACTTTTCGAGTTAATTATTCTGAGCAATCCAATAAATTGCCCTGGCAAGTTATTTTCTTTTGCCAATATTTTAATATTTTTATTAAAACTTATAATAGTTTACCTAAAACATTTGTACTTAGTTTCTTTCAACTAAGAAAATTGAGATATTTCAGTCTCTTAATTATAAGATCATAATTATATATCATAATTATGATTCTTTTACCAGTTAAAAAAATTTCAAATGCATAATTTTTTAATATTTTCAATTTGATATCATCGAAAATTCTGACAAAATTGGCTAAACCATTTTGGACTAACTTCTAAAGGAACTCAGTTAAATAAGTCATGAAATGAATTATGAATAAGTGGACATTTGTATGAGCGTGTAGGGGTAGACAGACAATCTTGGACCTTTTCCCCCTTAAAATTGCACCCCCCCCTTTTTTAGCTCTACTGGTCAGAGACCAGAAGAGCTTATGCGATAGTAAGGTGTCCGTCGTCCGTTCCATCTGTCTGTCTGTCTGTCCGTCTGTCTGTAAACAATTTTTCAAAACGCTACTCCTCCTACAGTTTTGATCTGATTTCAATATAACTTGGCACACAAGTAGACTACACTAAGATACATAAAGTAGTGCATCGGTTTTTGATTTTGATGAATGGTGTTGCCATGGTTACTAAAAATAGAATTTTCTGTGAAATTCCTTTAAAATGCTACTCTTCCTACAGTTTTGATCTCATTTCAATATTACTTGGCACACAAGTAGACTACACTAAGATACATAAAATAGTTTATCGGTTTTTTATTTCGATGAATGGTGTTGCCATGGTGACTAAAAATAGAATTTTCTGTGAAATTCCTTTAAAATGCTACTCCTCCTACAGTTTTGATCTGATTTCAATATAACTTGGCACACAAGTAGACTACACTAAGATACATAAAATTTAATGCATCGATGAACGGTGTTGCCATGGTGACTAAAAATAGAATTTTCTGTGAAATTCCTTTAAAATGCTACTCCTTCTACAGTTTTGGTCCGATTTCAATATTACTTGACACACAAGTAGACTACACTAAGATACATAATATAGTGCATTGGTTTTCGATTTTGATGAAGGTGTTGCCATGGTTTTTAAAAATAGAATTTTCTGTAAAATTCCTTTAAAAAGCTACTCCAACTATAGTTTTGGTCTAATGGCAATGGCTTCTTTTCTCATCCTTTGTTATAAGTACAAACCAGTAGAGCTACAGTCTCGACAGAGACTTCTGGTTTTTTTAAATTTCCATGATGGAAATCCAGGATTTTTTTTTTTCATTAATCAGTTTTGAGATGTAGAAAAATACCAAAAATCCTGTTTAGCTGTTCTATATCAGGAAACAAATAATAAACCAATTAACTTCAGGTTTATTTCAATAACAATAAATCTTGTTTAAATGACATTGTTGAACATGTATACATGTAAACTGTTATGTTAATAGCAGAGATGTGGATTATTCTTTTTTCCCGAAGTACACCAGCATGATCTTTAGAAATTATATTGTTCAAGTCAGTATAAATGCATTTTTTTTCATTCAGATACCCTGAATTGGTTATCTTGCCGTAGAATCATGTATGAGCAAAATTCCTCAGAAATAAAATATATTGAAATTAAAATATGGCAAAAAGCATTTGGTCTAGAGATCCATAAAAAATATTCCTCATGAATTTTATGTATTAAAGTGCGTATAGGTCATCATGCATGCAAATTTTAGAGAAATTTTTAGAGATTTATCAAGGGGAAATAAATCTGATAATTTATAATTAATACTGTTGCGTGCTCATAGCAACGCGCTAGGGTGTGTCTGTTTGTTAGGTGGGAGGGGGGGGGGTCCTTCATTTATTGTATTCATAAATGTAAAGTTTATTTTAAAAAAAGCAGAAGAAATTTTACAGAGTTTCTCTTTTTTCAGGTAATTGTGCATGTGGACAAGGCTGCACCGGACCTGAATCTTGCAAATGCGCAAACAACTGTAGCTGCAGAAAGTGACGAAATATATATATAATACATGTAGTCATGTGGTCTCAGGAATATCTTATGTTTAACAACCAAAGAACAAAATACATTTTACATTCAGATAACTAAATAAATTTATTATTATTTTCAAGTTTCATTTGTCATTTTATTTGTGTTACTAGTATATATGCAGTTATTTGTAGTATGCAATTTTTGCAAGGTTTGTTGAAGCGTTCATTTTTTCAGAAATGTTCGATTTTGATATAGAATGGGTTCAGATTCCATTTTTTGGACAAATGAAATATATTTCATATTTACGTTTCAGTCAATTAAGCGTAAACGAAAAATGGAGACTTGACCCATTCATGTTCAAAATTCATTTTTTTATGGCTCTAGTAAACCCATTTTCCACTTAATATAAATTACTTAACTGTGAACATTGAAAAAAGATTGTCAAATGATAAGTCGTTCAGTAAAATAGAAAATAAAATGTTTTCAAGATGGCATTACTGAGAACAGGATTTTAGAAAAATATAATTTTCCCGTGAATTTTGAAAATTGAGAAACATATCTCGGAGCAGGAATTGTCCACGCCTTGTGGTACTCCCTCTTTCTTTCTGTGACCTCTGTGTTTTCCAAAACTAATAACCAATACTCATCAGGTATGAAAAAGGGTTTTCTTATAAAACGTTGCATCATTCTAAAAGACACCCTATCTTGTTATTTACGACGTACAATTCTATAAAAGTCAGATTAGAATTACTGATGAATTATATTGCTACCAACTCCTTTCTCCATAAAGTCAAGCTGTCAGAAAATAATGTATGTACATATTGTACGTAATATTGAAACAGAGACAATAATTCACTTATTTTATGATTGTGTATATGTGACTGAATGAATTTGTACAATGGTTTAATGTCATTGAATAAGATTATAAAATATCCAAAAGAACTGGTTTTACTTGGTAATATAGAAGGAAGTTGCTTAGAAAATTTTCTTTTATTAGTTCCAAAAAAGTTCATTTACTATTCAAGATCACAAGGCATTAAGCCATTATTTATTGATGCAGTAAGGTTATTTAAATTTTACAGAAACAGAGAAAATTGTTCTGAAAAAGTTTTTCAATTTAAGGACAAAATACTAGTACTCAGTAAATGGGCCCTGTATGATAATGTGTACAACAAGTGATGAAAAATCAAAATTGTATATTCTTTATATCTACACAATTTGGTACATCTGTTCTGTTTTTGGATAACTCGTTGATTAACTGTCATATGTTTACATTTAGGCCATGCAAAGTTAATTACTTGGTTCTCAGGCCTTTTTTCAATGATTTTTTTTTTCTTTTTTATTGCCCCCAAAACATGACGAGGCAGCTTTTTACATTGTACAAAACCTCAAAAAATGATGAGGGAGGTGTGTGTTTATATTTTATTGATTTAGCAATAAAAAGGGTCAATGAGGCACCCTTGGAAGAGATGAGGGAGGGCCTGAGAACCAAGAAATTAATTTTTTTTTGCCTTATGTATATGTATCATTTTCAAATTTTAGAAAGTGCTCTTTGTGAGTGTGTGTAATTGTGTGGTGAGTGGGTGGAAATTGTTTGGTATGTGTTTAAATATACCAAACATTGTATACATAGATATGGAAAAAACTTCAAAATAAAGCATTAAAAAGGATGTTCCGAATCCTCTACCACTTGAGAAGCTGACTGATGGACATAAGGACTGATGATCCATTTCTAGCTCACCTGATCAAAGTTTTAATATTATGCATATAGCAAAAATCTTTTAAAATATCTTCTTCTCAAGATACTTATTATGATGTGAATAAAACTTCTAAAACGTTTTGTGGAACAAAAACTTTGAATCCAGGTTTATGGTATATATTTCTGCTTAAATACATATATTCAGTCAAAATAAAGACAAAAAAGTACCGTTCATAAATGTTTTTCATTCGTATAAGAGTATAAAATACTCGGGCATGCATTATTGGGGAGGATACTGTAAATTTAAAATGGAAAAACCGCTCACTTTTTGTCGCAACATTATCAACTTCTAACAAGTGTATTTTAAAAGGGTCCATGCCCCCTTCCTCACTCAAATAAAAAAAAATCACAAACGAATATTTTTCAAAACTTTTGTTTTTCTATTTTTCTCTTTCAGAGAGAGAGAGAGAGAGAGAGAGAGAGAGAGAGTAAAATGAAATAATACTTGAAATAATTTAATACAATCGACGCAGGGTTAAGTATATTTTACATCTTCCTGACACGTTTATTTGTAATTTTTGTCATTTGTTTGTGTTGGAGATGACGATCTAAAATTGAATAAATCAAACTCCAGTTCATAATTAATATTTTGCATGAAGTCCGAACAATCAAACTAAAGCATACCCTGTACATGTACAAATGTATAAACATTGTATATGGATATTTGCCAAGAACACAGTAAGATATTTATGCTTCTATACGTACGTAATTGTTTACACTCTATTTTTGACCCTATATCTCCTCCCCTTAAAAGAGACAGGGGTTCATGCCCCCTTTCCCGGCCGATCAAATAGGAAACGAACGAATATTTTTTCAAAAGAGAGAGAGAGAGAGAGAGAGAGAGAGAGAGAGAGAGAGAGAGAGAGAGTATTTGTTTGTATTACAATCAACGGAGAATATTTTACAATCTATCTAGATGAAATAACTTGTGTCCAATCCATCTGATTATGTTTCAATAAAACATGCTTAAATCAAACACCAGTTCTTTACGCTAATATGGCCATTTGCATTAAGTCCGAACAATCAAACTAAAAACACACATATATACGTTGTCCATGTATATACATGTACATTGTATATGGATATTTGCCAAGAAAAGTTTTCAATAAGATATTTACACACCTACATAGTTGTTCAAGGTCATCCCCGTATCAACTATTTTTGTATAGACCCTATACATTTTGCACACGGTACTGTATATACAACTTATCAATTTTGCACACGTTTTTCTGAAAATTTGTATAACGTGTGCTTACATGTGTATATTCATATTATACACTATATTCAAGTGGCGAGAAAATCATGAGCACTTCTTTGTATAATTAATAATTTTAAATTCAATTACTTTACACAATGCTGACCTGAATTTAATTAATAACATTTCCACTTTATAAGGTTTACCGTTTAGCATAAAAATTTTGATATTTGATTCGAAATTTTATTTTCTAATCTAATTTACTATACTAAGAAGAAGAGAGCTTAAAAACGATACCGTTTGTATGATGAAAAAATGAGGAGAAAATTTATTAATTTTTTTCATTATTATCATTGTATTAAAAAAAAATTATTTTCTCCTCTTCAGACAACGCCCTGTAATACAAAAGAGGGGGGGGGGGCAACAAAACACACAGTAATTAATGGAGGTCTGGGAGGCACACCCTGTTCAAATTTGGTGTGTGTGTGAGGGTGTGTGTGTGTTTACAGTTGAAATTTTAAAAGCAAACAAACAAACAAAAATCATTGCCAAGCATTTTTTTCAGGAAACCCAAAATTACTAGCTTTTTGTCACAAATGATGATTAGCGTAATAAAAATTCCTTGGGAAGGGGTGTGGTGTGTCTGGCGTTTTTGCGTTGTGTCACATTGCATTTATTTGATTGACTATACACTAGTATGTATACAATGAATGTATATTATAATGTATATGTCTTCTTGTTAAATACATTAAGAAATCCTCATCACTCAATAAAGATATTTTATTTTTTTGTTGTTGTTGAATTTACAGGCACCTGTCCTTGCGCAATAGGTTGCATTGGACCCAAGTCCTGTAAATGTACCGACAGTATCTGCACAAAACATGACTGCCTGGCCACGTGACAGAATTCCATTGTAAAGATCAAAACAATAAATGCATAATTTATACTAGTATCGTAAATGGGTTTTGTTTATTTATTTGTTTATCTTGTAGGGAATGCAGGTCATGTAGCTCCGAAAATCCCCCAAATACTTATGAATCCCTATTCCTACATATAAATTTAAATGTGAATAAATATGAAGTACTTGTATGTGAAATTAAAATAATATAAACATTGTAGCTCTCAGTCCTTCACTTTGATGGGTTGTAATGCATGCATTTATTTACTAGTAAACTAGTACAGTTGTATAAAAAATGTAAAGGGATATGTCGCACAGTTAATTAGGCCCCTATTTAATATTGACATCAACAGCATGGACTTATTATACGCGGGGTTGGAGCAGATCAAAGACTTTGATTTAATTTAAATGGATAAAACATGCTTGGGGAAGGAGTCCGAATATTGTGGAAGACTTAATAAGCAAAGTGAATTCCCTCCCCCGCAAAGAGACACGGGGCGTATGCATATTTCGAAGGGGAAGCCGAGGGGGGGGGGCGTCTGCCCCCGGGATTTTTAAAGTGGTTACCCCCTCTTCGTAAGGTTATTAGAAAAGTCAGAAAAATCAAAGAAAAACGACTTCACACCAAAAAGTTTTTTTTGCCTTTGAGAAAGATTTTTCTGTTTGTGAAATTTTAAATAATTCCTGAGTTTTGTTTTTTAAGTGGGTGTTTAATACACGCCCCTTCATTGAAAAAGTTCCTGGATCCGCGCAAGAGGAGGGTGCAGAGCTATACTAGAAGTCTAGTGCTACATGTACTGAAGATAAGAATTTATCACAGGAAATCATAGTGAAATATCTTCGGGGAAAATTAAAAAATATAATTAAACGGACTCTTGAAAAACCGTGAAATCTCTTATAATTGAAAGCATGCAGCACAGCGGTACTCTTTTCCTATAATTAATTCCATCGATCGATCGAGAGAGAGAATAATATAAATTGATGCATGGAATAATAATAATATAACACAATTGACGCACGGTAAAGTATATTTTACACCCTCATAACACGTTTATTTGTATGTTTTTTGTCATTTGTTTGTGTCGGAGATGACAATTTAAGATGGAATAGCTTTCAACAATCCTATTGATTATGTTTCAATAAAACATGCTTAAATCAAACACCAGTTCATCATTTATATTTTGCATTAAGTCCGAACATTCAAACTAGAAGTACACAATGATATATATAAACTGTACATGTATATACATTAGATTACATGTATATATATATGGACATTTGCCAAGAACACAGTAAGATATGCTTCTACGTAATTGTTTACACTCTATTTTTGACCCTATACATTTTGCACACGGTACTGTATATACAACTTATCAATTTCGCACACGATTCTGAAAACTTGTATAACGTTTCTATACATATGTATATTCATATTTTATTCTATATATAGTGGTGAGAAAATCCTTAGCGCTTCTTTGTACAAGGAATAATTAATATACACTTTTAAAGTTCTAATTTACTATTTACTTAGAAGCAGAGGGGATTTACAATACTGTTTGTATGATTAAAAAAATGAGGAGAAAATTAATAATTTTTCTCATTGTTATCATATTTTAAAAAAAATCATTTTCTCTTCTTCAGACAACACCCTGTAATACAAAAGAGGGGGGGGGGGGCAACAAAACACACAGTACCTCAAGTTCTCAATTAAAGTCTGAGATACACACCCTGATCAAATTTTAGGGGGTGTCATTTTCACAGTTGAAATTTTTAAAGCAAACAAATGCACAAACAAAAATCATTGCCTAGCATTTTTTTCCCAGGAAAGCCAAAATTTCTAGCTTTTTTTTTTGCACAAATGCATTATAGAGAACTAAAAATTCCTGAGGAAGGCGTTTGGTGAGGGTGGTGTCGTTGTGTTTTGTTGCATTGCATTTATTCGAATATACATGTATACAAAGAATACAAATATAATAATATAATGTATATGCCTTCTTGTTAAATACTTCAAGACATCCTCATCAATCAATATATTTTTTTTTAATTCAAATTTACAGGAACTTGCGCTTACGCAAAGGGATGTACCGGACCACAATCTTGTAAATGCAACGACAGTAGCTGTGTCTGCAAGAAATGACTCCCTGGTCACATAAGAGAATTCCACTGTTAAGAATAAAATAATAATTGCATAATATAATCGTAAATGGAGGGTTTTTTAATTTGTTTTTCTTGAGAGGAATAATGGTCATGTAGCTCACATTATCCCCCAAATAATTATGACTCCCCCTGTACATTTTATCCCTGCATGCAAACTTTCAGCATAAATACATATAAACCTACACATGTATATAAGAAATATTGCAGTTGTATTTTACCGCATGAATGCACGTACATGTACAGCGGTATACTTGTTTATTTTACAATGTCTTCAGGCACTTAAATAACTGCCGTATTCTCGCTATGAATAATCATCAGTTGGAATTTACACATTGTATACCTATAGTGCCGTGTGCAAATTAAATATACAATCAATTGTATACTGGTATCTCAAGCGATATTTTAAATCCCCTACTCTGATATAATTGAACCCTATACATTTCTTGCACACGCTACTCAATATACATCTCATGATGGTTTGCACACGATACTAAATCTATAATGTATAAAGTGCGCTTATGCTTTGTTTATTTTGAATCCCATTATAATTGAACCCTATACATTTTTTGCACACGCTACTTAGTATATGTATACATCTCGTGACTTTAATGGCTTGCACACGATACCAAATGTGTAATGTATAAAGTGGGCTTGTGCTTCGTGTATTCTTTATTCAATCTACGTTTTAACAAGGCCTTCTGTGCAAGGAATTTTAGCAATTCATATTAAGAAGGTATGTGTATATCGTATAAATAAATAAATAAGTTTAAAAAAAAATAAAGAAAAAAAAAGAAACAAAATAATAGAATTCTTTGGCGATTTTGAAAAAAAAATTAATTATAGTCAAAATTAAATTTGTCAAAAATTAGAAAGTTTTTCTTTTTTGTGAAAAAGTTTTATTCTCTTTTCCAGAAAACATCATAAATAAACAAAAATGTCTGATCCATGCGACTGTCTAGCAAGTAAGTTACTCTATTTTGAATTGGTTCTATTTTGCCCCATTTAATTGGTTCAATGCTGTTAGAGTTGTCGATCCTTGTCCGTATGAAATGAATTGATTTAAAATTTTCTTTCAGCCAGCAAATGTATGTGCGCAGACTCGTGTCCATCAAGTGGCTGTAAATGTGGGGGCGGATGTAAATGTGGATCCAGCTGTAAATGTCCCGGATGTAAAGTGAATTGCAACTGTAATGGTAGGTTGATATTTTCATACACTTTGGAAAAATGAATATTCATTTAAAATACCTACTGCATGGTACTACTACCTCTATTTCTCTATCAGACCTATGTGTTTTCTTCTAGTTGAAAAGATTATTCAAATTTTGGCAGGGATAGTTCTCCAAATTTTTTGAAACAAACAAACCCACAAACAATTATGATAAGTACCTACCGAATATTTTCTAGGAGACTCAGATCATGTGTTCTTGTTGGTACATAACATTAAAAAAACCAAAACATTAAAAACAAAATAATATTGTTTGTAGGGTGTGTGTTTTCTTTACATTAATTATTCAAAACATATTTTTGTCGCTATTATTTTTTCCTTCGCATTTTTATTAACTGAATATTTCTTGCTGAGTGAGAATCACTTAGATCATATTTAACGATTAGATTAAAATGCAGGCACGAAGTACTGGGGGGGGGGGGCTTACGCCACTTTTTCCGAGCATAACTTTTTCCTCTTGAAACGCGAAGTGTTTATTGAAAGTTTGGTTGGAACTAAAGCCTATTAGAATCAATCTACGGAGAAAAAAATTATAAGGCATAATAACGCCTTTTGGAAAGGCGTAGTAAGGAGTGAATAGCTTTTTGCTTGCTTGTCAATTTTTTGGGACCCCTCCCCCATCAGTAACTTCAAATGAACGGGCCTGCCAAGGCCTTTCCAAAAAGCGCAAAAAATGCATTTTAATGAATTTTATCGCTTTTTGAAAAGAGGTAATGATGCTTTTTTTCGCGTTATTACGCCATTTTGGTGTTATTACGCCTTTTTCAAAAGGCGTTCTTACGTCTATTAATATTTCTCTCCATAACGCAGAAACATATTTATAGGATTTTATTGTTAATAACACCCCCTCCCCCTGCCTCACTCAGGATTACTAGGATTAGGATTTTGAATTCTGGATAGTTTTCCTTTTCAATGTTTTTTTTTTATAAAGTTCAAAGTTTTTTCTTTGGGAGGGGATGTTAAGCTTTAATTTTTTTTGGCTGCACCTTTCACTTAAAACACGATATTTCATGTCTAGCAATTTTTATTTACAGGAATCTGTGCATGTGCAAAGGGATGCATTGGACCCCAGTCCTGTAAATGCACTGACAGTAGCTGTGTCTGCAAAACATGACTGCCTGGCCACGTGACAGAATTCAATTATAAAGAACTGTATAATAAATGCATATTTTACCATAGATGGAGTGTTTCTTTATTTTTTTTTTCTTTAAGCTCCTTATACTTTTTTACGACAATACACGTATAGACTTGACGAGAAAATATTATCATATTATTATATAAAGGGTGTTAAGAAAGTTCATCCCACATTTTTCTTTTATTTTCGAAGAAAAATATAAGATATTTACAATTTGTGGTATTTCATGTGTATAGAGCTCATTCTTGCTACTGGAGCATTTCTATCATTCGGGTGCGAAAATACAGGATTGTTTTTGTATTTATCAGTTTTTGAGGTGTAGAAAAATACCAAAAAATCATGTTTAACTGTTCTGTATCAGGAAACAAATAATAGTCCAATTTCAGGTATATTCCAATAACAATAAATCGTGTTTAAGTGACATTGTTATATATGTAAGCTGTTATGCTAATAGCAGATCTGTGGATTATTCTTTCTTTCCCCGAAGTAAACTAGCATGATCTTTAGAAATTATGTTATTCAATTGACTCTAAATGCATTTTGTTCATATACACAACTTATCAATTTTGCACACGATTCTGAAAATTTGTGTAACGTTTCTATACATGTGTATATTCATATTATATTCTATATATTCGAGTGGTGAGAAAATCCTTAGCGCTTCTTTGTACAAGGAATAATCATACACTTTTAAGTTTAATTTACTATACTTAGAAGCAGAGGGGATTTACGATACTGTTTGTATGATGAAAAAATGAGGAGAAAATAATTTTTCTTTCATTATTATCAGTGTGTTAAAAAAATAAATCATTTTCTCCTCTTCAGACAATACCCTGTAATACAAAAGGAGGGGACAGCAAAACTTACAGTGCATCAAGTTCTCAATTAATGGAGGTCTGGGAGACACACCCTGTTCAAATTTGGGGGGAGGGGGTTTGTATTTTTACAGTTGAAATGTTAAAACCAAACAAAAGCACAAACAAAAATCATTGACTAGCATTTTTTTTTCAGGAAACCCAAAAATTCAAGCTTTATGGCACAAATGATAATTAGAGTAATAAAAATTGCTGGGGAAGGGGCGTGCTGTGTCTGGCGTTGTTGCGTTGTGTCACATTGCATTTATTTGATTGCCTACACTAGTTTTTATACAATGAATGCATATATATAATGTATATGTCTTCTTGTTAAATACTTTAAGATACCCTAATCACTCAGTAAAAATATTTTATTTTTTGTTGTTGTTGAATTTACAGGCACATGCGCTTGCGCAATAGGTTGCATCGGACCACAGTCCTGTACATGTACCGACAGTAGCTGTGTCTGCAAAAAATGACTGTTTGGTCCAGTGACAGAATTCCATTGTAAAGATCAAAACAAGAAATGCATAATTTATACTCGTATCATAAATGGGTTTTGTTTATTTATTTGTTTATCTTGTAGGGAATGCTGGCCATGTAGCTCCAAAAATCCCCAAAAATAATTATGAATCCCCAATCCTACATATAAATTTAAATGTGAATAAATATGAAGTGCTTGTATGTGAAATTAAATTGATATAAACATTGTAGCTCTCAGTCTCTCACTTTGATGGGTTGTGATGCATGCATTTATTTACTAGTAAACTAGTGCAGTTGTATAAAATGTAGAGGGATGTCGCACAATCAATTACTAGTATTTGATATTGACATCAACAAGACTTATTATACACGGGATTGGAGCGGATGAAAGATTTAGATTTAATTTAAATGGATAATGCATGCTTGGAGAGGGAGTCCGAATGTTGTAAAATACTTAATAAGCAAAGTGAATTCCCTCCCCCGCAAAGAGACACAGGGAGCATACATATTTCGAAGGGGAAGCCGATGTGTGTGTGTGTGTGCGGGGGGGGGGGGGGGTCTGCTCCGGGATTTTCAGAGTGTTTACCCCCTCCGGGGAAACAATGACTCTTCGCAAGCAGAGAATAAAATAAATTGATGCATGGAATAATAATAATATAACACAATCGACGCACGGTAAAGTACATGTATATGTTTTTGTCATTTGTTTGTGTTACATAGGACAATTTAAGATTAATAAACTTTCAAAAATTCCATTGATTATGTTTCAATAAAACATGCTTAAATCAAACACCAGTTCATCATTCATATTTTGCATTAAGTCCGAACAATAAAACTAAAAGCACACAATGATATATATATAAACTGTACATGTATATACATTAGATTGTATGTATGGCCATTTGCCAAGATCACAGTAAGATATTTATATTTCTACGTAAATGTTTACATTCTATTTTTGAACCTATACATTTTGCACACGGTACTGTATATACAACTTATCAATTTTTGCACACGATTCTGAAAATTTGTATAACGTTTCTATACATGTGTGTGTATTCATATTTTATTCTATATATAGTTGTGAGAAAATACTTAGCGCTTCTTTGTACAAGGAATAATTAATATACACTTTTTAAGTTCTTATTTTCTATTTACTTAGAACTGGAGGGGATTTACAATACTGTTTGTATGATGAAAAAAATGAGTAGGAAATTAATTATTTTTCTCATTAATATCATTGTATTTAAAAAAAATAATTTTCTCTTCCTCAGACAACACCCTGTATTACAAAAGGGGGGGGGCAACAAAACACACAGTACCTCAAGTTCTCAATTAAAGTCTGAGATACACACCCTGATCAAATTTAGGGGATGTCAATTTTACAGTTGAAATTTCAAAAGCAAACAAACGCACAAACAAAAATCATTGCCTAGCATTTTTTAAGAGAGGAAAGCCAAAATTTCTAGCTTTTTTTGCAGAAATGCATTACAGAGAACTAAAAATTCCTGGGGAAGGCGTGTGGTGAGGCTGGTGTCGTTGTATTGTGTTGCATTGCATTTATTTGAATATACATGTATACAATGAATGTAAATATAATAATATAATGTATATGTCTTCTTGTTAAATACTTCAAGACATCCTCATCAATCAATATATATATTTTTTAAAATTTAAATTTACAGGCACCAGCGCTTGCACAAAGGGATGCACCGGACCATAGTCCTGTAAATATACCGAAAATAGCTGTGCCTGCAAGAAATGACTCCCTGGTCACTTGAGAGAATTCTATGTGAAGAACAAAATAATAATTGCATAATATATCGTAAATGGAGGGTTTCTTTATTTATTTGTTTTTCTTGAAGGGAATGGTGGTCATGTAGCTCACAGAATCCCCCAAATAATTATGACTCCCCACTCCAACATATAAATTTAAATGTGATTAAGTATGAAGTACGTGTTGGTTAAAAAAAATATATATATTGTAAATATCACTTTAAGGGCAGTTGTGTATGCATTTGGTACTATTTTCTAACAAACTAGTACAAATGTATAAAAATGCAATGTAGAGTGATTTTCCGCAAGTAATTTATTCAATTATTCATTGTTTATGATATCTATGACCAGAACAAGTATGAATTTTGATTTTCTTTTTCTAAATTAGAAATCATAAATACAATATCTTGAGCCTAACAGGTCTGAAGAAACACTTTAAAAACACTGTATAAAAAATGCTTGTACATTGTATCCCTGCATGCAAACTTTTGGCATAAATACATATAAGCCTTTACATGTATATATGAAATATTGCAGTTGTATTTTACCACATGAATGCACATACATGTATAACAGTATACTTGTTTGTTTTACAATGTCTTCAGGCACTTAAATAACTTTTCCAGAAAACATCATAAATAAACAAAAATGTCTGATCCATGCGACTGTCTAGCAAGTAAGTTACTCTATTTTGAATTGGTTCTACATGTATTTTGCCCCATTTAATTGGTTCAATGCTGTTAGAGTTATCGATCCTTGTCCGCATGAAATGAATTGATTTAAATTTTCTTTCAGCCAGCAAATGTCTGTGCGCAGACCCGTGTCCATCAAGTGGCTGTAAATGTGGGGGCGGGTGTAAATGTGGATCCAGCTGTAAATGTCCCGGATGTAAAGTGAATTGCAACTGTAATGGTAGGGGGATATTTTCATACACTTTGGAAAAATGAATATTCATCTAAAATACCTACTGCTTTGTACTACTACCTCTATTTCTCTATCAGACATATAAGTGTTTTCTTCTAGTTGAAAAGATTATTCAAATTTTGGCAGGGGTAGTATTTCAAATTTTTTGAAACAAACAAACCCACAAACAATTATGATAAGTGCCTTCCAAATATTTTCTAGGAGACTCAGATCATGTGTTCTTTTGGTATACATAACATTAAAAAACCAAAACATTAAAAACAAAATAATATTGTTTGTAGGGGGTGTGTTTTCTTTTATTTACATTGATTATGCCAAACATAGTTTTGTCGCTATTATTTTTTCCTTCTCATTTTTATTTACTAAATATTTCTTGCTGATTGAGAATCACTTAGATCATATTCAACAATTAGATAAAAATGCAGGCACGAAGTACTAGGGAGGGGGAAGCCCCTTACGCCACTTTTTCCGAGCATAACTTTTTCCTCTTGAAACGCGAAGTGTTTATTGAAAGTCTGGTTGGAACTAAAGCCTATTAGAATCAATTTACAGAGAAAAAAAATTATAAGGCATAACAACGCCTTTTGGAAAGGCCAAGTAAGGAGAGAATAGCCTGTCTGCTTTTTGCTTGCTTGTCAATTTTTTCGGACCCCTCACTCCTCAGTAACTTCAAATGAACGGGCCTGCCAAGGCCTTTCCAAAAAGCGTAAAAAATGCATTTTGATGAATTTTATCGTCTTTTGAAAAGACGTAATGATGCTTTTTTCGCGTTATTACGCCATTTTGGCGTTATTACGTCTATTAATTTTTCTCTCCATAATGTAGAAACATATTTATATATAGGATTTTATTGTTAATAACACCCCCTCCCACTCAGGATTACTAGGATTAGGATTTTGAATTCTGGATAGTTTTCTTTTACATTGTTTTTTTTAAATTCAAAGTTTTTTCTTTGGAGTGGGGGTGTTAAGCTTTAATTTTTTTTGGCTGCACCTTTCACTATAAACATGCAGGATATTTCATGTCTAGCATTTTTTTTATTTACAGGAATCTGTGCTTGCGCAAAGGGATGCATTGGACCCCAGTCCTGTAAATGTACTGACAGTAGCTGTGTCTGCAAAACATGACTGCCTGGCCATGTGACAGAATTCAATTATAAAGAACTATATAATAAATGCATATTTTACCATAGATGAAGTGTTTCTTGACTTTTTTTTCTTTAAGCTCCTTATACTTTGTTTTACGACAGTACACGTATAGACTTGACGAGAAAATATTATCATATTATTATATTAAGGGTGTTAAGAAAGTTCATTCCACATTTTTCTTTTATTTTCGATAAAAAATATGACGAGAAAATATTTACAATGTGTTATATTTCATGTTTATAGAGTCCATTCTGGCTACTGATAAAGTTTTCATTGTCTTTTGTTGAATCAATAGGGGGAGGGCAGACATTAAAACAGATGATGTCTGTGCAGAAAAATCAGGGGTGACGCATATTTGTGACATTTATTAGTCAAAACATCCTTTCAAATACTAGTACTATACAAAAATTATTAAGTCGGTGAAGAATGAGAAAATGACAAACCTATTCTTTTGAAAATGATCTATCGTTCTTATATCTACGCTCACCAGCTTGTGTGATGCAAGAACAATTCTTTATTTTTACTCAAAATGACTAGCATTTCTATCATTCGGGTGCTTTAAAGATGTTATGTATATATTCATTCGGAAGAAATATCCTATAGCTTCCTGCTTGAAATGAATTCCTATAAATCTAAAGCACAGTCTTGTGATTTTTTTCATACTAGAAAATTCATCTCTTTAGTTAAGCACTATACTTTGAAATTTTTGAAAATATTTCATCAAGGAACGAACTTTCTTAACACCCCTTACATGATATTATATAGCGTATGATATAATAAAAAAGGGAAGCTAACAAACAGTGAGCAATCTCAACAATCTATAAACAATTATACAAATCTGTTAAGGGGGTATAAAACACGGACTTGTGGAAATCAGAGAGGTGGGATCAGGTGCCTAGGAGGAGTTAGTATCCCCCTATAGTTTACCAATCACATCCAATGTGTGAAACAAGGTAGGAAATAATTAATAGGGTCAATTTCAGAAATAGGTATAATAATTTAATTAATAGGATCTAACATTCTTAGGGGGAATACGAACTCGATTCCCCGCAAAGGGATGCGAGGGGGGCACAGATAAACTGGTAATTCTTTAGCAGTTTTAAGCCGTAGTAAGAATCGGTGTCCACGGTTTTATCTCATCAAACCGTGATTCCAAATAATTATATTTCTTTAAAATTTAGAATTGTCTGAGATTTTGCTCAAAACCGTTTTTTTTTTTAAATATCACCAAATTAAATGTCAGAAATGTAAATAAGCCTCAAAAGCTTTAAGAGAAATCTAGGGAAAATCTGAAGAAAAAAAAATCAAAGGAAATCACAGTACACAATATCGTACTGAAAATAATATTTTACATAAATATATTTACGAATACTGAAAGAACATTATGTCTTGTTACAAAAACTATCTTACTCTAGTTCTATCACTTCCATACCCAGAGAGAGAGAGAGAGAGAGAGAGAGAGAGAGAGAGAGAGAGAGAGAGAGAGAGAGAGAGAGAGAGAGAGAGAGAGAGAGAGAGAGAGAGAGAGAGAGAGAGAGAGAGAGAGAGAGAGAGAGAGAGAGAGAGAGAGAGAGAGAGAGAGAGAGAGAGAGAGAGAGAGAGAGAGAGAGAGAGAGAGAGAGAGAGAGAGAGAGAGAGAGAGAGAGAGAGAGAGAGAGAGAGAGAGAGAGAGAGAGAGAGAGAGAGAGAGAGAGAGAGAGAGAGAGAGAGAGAGAGAGAGAGAGAGAGAGAGAGAGAGAGAGAGAGAGAGAGAGAGAGAGAGAGAGAGAGAGAGAGAGGATATGGATATTTATAGATTTATGCTATACAGTCTATAGTCTTCCCCGAATCACCATTTGTGTGGACCCTATACATTTTGAACCCATATTTTGTATAGGATGAGTTAACCATGTACCGGATACATACCTTACTGCGGACAACTTTGAACAATTAACTCTCTTTTTAAAACTTGAGTGTTCCTGTGTATTTATATGGCATGTGTTCGATCTTTTCTATTCTTATTTACATTGTATAATTCTCCATTTGTATTGCATAATTTTTCATTTGCATTGTAAAATTTTTCACTTGCATTGTAGAATTTTTATTTGTATTCTAAATTTTCCATATGTATTTGATTTTTTAAAATTTGTATTGTATAATTTTTATTTGTATTCTATAATTTCAGGATACATCAGTGATAGAGAACGATGTCTGATCCATGAAACTGTCTAGCAAGAAATATATGTATTATGAAATATTTTGAATTGGTTCAAGATAGTTAGAGTTATTGTTCCTTGTCTGTATGAAATTTTTGGACAATATTATTTTGGCGGGAAATATCTGCAGCTGCAAATGTCCCGGATGTAAAGTTAAATGCAACTGAACGGTAATTTTTTTTATAGATCTTCGCTGTAGGTCTATGTTTTTTTTAAAAACTTAGTTGTAAAATACAAGAGCATCTGAAATACCATCTTATATACACTATGAAACTTTTACAGCTTGTTTCTTTCTGTTAATGATCAAGCCTTGGACACTGTTTGTTGTGAATTAAAAACAACAATCAAGGAACTATATAATTTTTATTTATCAATTTTAAAACATTCTTATATAAGATTCCCAACCTGATCATTCTTCCTAGCTCATATATATAATTTTTATTTATCAATTTTAAAATATTCTTATATAAGATTCCCAACCTGATCATTCTTCCTAGCTCATACTCATGGCATTGAAATATTAAAATTTTTACTGACAAGTTCAGTGTCTGGTTTTCTTTTTTTCACATTGATTTTGCCATTCCTTAATATTTCTTGCTATCTATGCCATGCATCCTATTCAACATTTTGATAAAAATGCAGACACCAAAGTATCACCCTACCAAACTGGAAGTTCTCCCAACCAACTTTATCCCCATAAAATTTTTTTACTACTGAAAATGTTTATTGAAAGGCTAGGTGGCCTCATTTTTAGTTACATACAGTAATACTAGTATATCATTCGATGTATTTGTTAATATTTTTACTAGTTTCCTTTTTACTTAAGAAAACGATACCAGTATTACATTCCCGTTGATGTTTTGTGTAATTTACAGGAACCTGTGCTTTCGCAAACCTCACTCCTGACAGTAGCTGTGTCTGCAAGAAATGACTTCATGGCTATATGATAGAATTCCACTTGTAAGGAACAAAAATGCCTAATATATAGCATAAATTGAGTTTCTTTTTTTGTTCCTTATACTTGAGAAAATATTTCTTTAATATAATATTACATGTATACATCATATAATGTAATAGTATATGCTACAAATTAATGAAAACGGGGAAAGTTAAAGAAAACTGATGAATCTAAAAAATCTATAAAGAATACATACTTGTGAAGAGGGCGTAAAAATCGGATCCCCTGTAATACTAGAGATTGGATCCTCCCCTGTAATGCTAGAGATTAGATCCTCCCCTGTAATGGTAGAGATTAGATCCTCCCCTGTAATCCTAGAGATTAGATCCTCCCCTGTAATCCTAGAGATTAGATCCTCCCCTGTAATGCTAGAGATTAGATCCTCCCCTGTAATGCTAGAGATTAGATCCTCCCCTGTAATGGTAGAGATTAGATCCTCCCCTGTAATCCTAGAGATTAGATCCTCCCCTGTAATCCTAGAGATTGGATCCTCCCCTGTAATGCTAGAGATTAGATCCTCCCCTGTAATGGTAGAGATTAGATCCTCCCCTGTAATGCTAGAGATTAGATCCTCCCCTGTAATGGTAGAGATTAGATCCTCCCCTGTAATGGTAAAGATTGGATCCTCCCCTGGTGACCGTTCACTCCTGAAGAGTGAAAGGATGCAGGTAGAAAGCGTTTGATAGGGTCAAATATATGGGTCTATTGTTTGAATCCGGGTAATACATACATTAAGAAAGATTTAAGAAGCGAGGGGTGGGGATGGGGGCACAAATTAACTGATGACTTTGTAGTAGTGCCGTGTTGAAAAGTGAAAATAAGTTTTCGAGGTTTTACTTCCCCGAACTGTGATTCCGTATATGTTTTTCTTTGAATCCCATTTCTGGCTTTCTTCTCAATAACATTTATTTAACATACGTAACCAACGCAAATGTCAGGAAACTGTATAGTATTTATTAGGAGAATAATTTCATATGACAGCTTAGATATAATTACCAATTTTTATATGTAAGTGAAGTTTTGAAGTGATCGAGAAATAAAGCATCATGTTTTGAGTAACATTTTATGAAAAATCGTAATTATATATATGCACAATATTTTTTCAGAAAAATTATCAAATCAACAAAAATATTGAAAAATCATGCATTTTCTAAAACAATTTATTTTACCCATTTCCAACATTTTCATTTTAATTTCTATCCTGAGAGATTGAGAGAGAAAATATTACAATTTACGCATGTACTTTTACAGTTACTAGTACATATCTTATACTTTAGCTATCTCGTGACAAGTACATTTGCACAATTACCTAAAGCTCTGATTAAAATACAAATTTGGATATCTGCCAAGAACATCACGTAATGTGACTTCGATATTTAAAAAAAAAAATAATCGACAAAGCTGACAATATAGGAAAGTCTTGAAAATAGATTCATTTATTCCTTTTTCTATGTCACACGCTATACATTGATAAGTTTGATGTAAGCTATAGTAAATATTTACTGTTTTATGCCACAGTCTGTAGTTATTCCCTTATCAACTTTGTAAAAAAATATTAAAATTTATACATTTTGCACACGATACTGTGTATACAACCTATCGCTATTTGCACACGATGCTGAATATTTGTATAACGTGTATATACGTAATATTGTATTCTTTATTCAAAGGGAGTGATACTCATAAGAACTCCTTTTAAAAAGGAATATACAATTCTCGACAGTAAAAGGTAGGTTGTATTTTCTTTCTTTATATTGAACATAGAATTTTTACAATGTTTACGATACTGATGGAAAAAAAATCAATATTAATTTCATGACTAATGTACCAATATTATCATAGCTTCAAACATCATTTTCTCCTTTCAGCAAACACACGATAAAAAAAAATGTCTGACCCCTGCAACTGCATAGAAAGTAAGTTGGGACAATTTCCTTGTACGTGTATCAAATATTACCGATAACAAGCCTTGTAATATGTTCGAGTTGTCGCTCTTTATACTTCGATAAACATGAAAATTTATTTTTTTTTCTAGCTGGAAAGTGCGAATGCGCAGATTCCTGCCCCTCAAGTGGATGTAAATGCGGATCCACCTGTAAATGTGGACCCAGCTGTAAATGTCCCGGATGTAAACTCAAATGCAACTGCAGCGGTAAGTTGATATCTTTATCCATGAATGTACATACATGTACATAGGTTTATTTAAAAAAAGAAATACCAAAGGCGGATCCAGGGCCGGCAAGCCGGGGGTGCATGCGCCCCTTGAATTTTTTGTATGTAAAACTTATTTGTCCGTTATCCTAAAATCAAAGAAAAAAATCTCTTATTTGTAAAAGTATGTCAGCTTTTGGGACCCCCCACCAGGGCCTTGCCCTAGAACCACTGGGGGCTACATTGCAGCCCCCCCCCTAAACCACCTGCCTTCTACTGCTCCCCCCAGTTACGAAATTCCTGGATTCGCCACTGAATACTTAGTATGTATAAAAACCATGTACATATACATTTATACTGTTTCAGACATATTTAGAGAATCATTGTTCTCAACTGAATTGACTCATATAAATTTGGGAAAGAGAGCCATATTTGAAAGCACAAAAAAGTAAAAAGGATAAAAGAAAAAAAAAAAAGCTGAACGATTTTTGAAAAGGGTGCTTAAAATCAGTTTTTTCCTGACACTTTTATCATAAATATCATAACAAAACAGTTAAAATGATTTCGAGGGAAGGGGTGGTGTCTTATAATCCACTGATTGCCCTACAAATATTTGGCTATATAACTTGTTATACTTCATAACTTGCGTATGTTAGAATTCTTGCTGTTAGTTACTTATGGCATATTTATCAATTCAAGCAATTTTCTTTTAAATTTTCAGGAACCTGCGGTTGTGGGAAGGGGTGTACCGGACCTGAAAATTGTAAATGTACTGACAGTAGCTGTGTCTGCAAAAAATGACTTCATGATCAAGTGACAGAATTCCATTGCAAAGAATAAAATATATGCATGATATATATAAATACTTTAATTTGAGTGTTTGTTTGTTTGTATTGCACTGTTTCTTTAAGAATATATGATGTGCCTGCAGCTTAAAGGATCTCTAATTAATTGTAAACATGTAATTATCAATTGAAATGATCCAGTATAATGTATACGTGGAATTAGAAATATTGCTTGTATGTGTGACTGTGAGTGTGTTTAATTGTAAACTTGTACATGATGACGACGAGCGATGCTATAGAAATGTATAACGAAAAAGTTTATTAGCGTTCACTTCTATTGAGAGGTAAGGCGGATCAAAAATCTTGATATAATTTTAAGAAGATGATCCATGTCGAGGCCGCGGATTTAAATGTTGCAAAACCTTAATAAAGGAAGCAAAGAAGAGGTCAAATGACACTAAAGCACATGCAAGGATCCCAACCCCCTCCCTTCCGCTAGTAGAGAGGCAGTAGAAAAGCACAAAGAAAACTAGTAGGTATTTGAGAAAAAAGACCATTAGGAATTCTTATTAAAGCAAATAGCGATAGATAAACACTGCTATGATGTTGGTAATTAGTAGAGTTGATCATGCGTAATAACCTTTTTTTATGAAAATAATAATAATTAATACCCCCCCCCCCAAAAAAAAAAAAAAAAAAAAAAAAAAAAAAAAACCAACAACAATCAAACAAAAATCAAAGTCAATGTGTAACATGTATTGAAAATATGATTTGAAAATTATGCAGGAAGTTTGATATTAAAGCAAGATTTTTTCAGTTAGAAAGATACTGGTAATTTTATCCCCCGTAATCGCAGATTCGGGGGTATGTAGATTTTGTCCTGTCTGTCAATCCGTCTGTCAGTCCGTCTGTCTGTTTGTCCGCCAGAACTTTAACTTTGCCATAACTCTTGGGTGGGAGCTAATCCGCAACTCTCAGAATCTCTGTCACATAATGATATTGTGAATCTCCTCTTATACTCTGATCGCAGACTTATTTCGGGTTTCCCATAGCAAAAACATGGACACTGCAATTCTTTATTTACTACTGAAGAGTACAAATTTCTTACCCATATCTCCTCCTATTCCATTGAATAAAATTTATGATACATTTACAGATTCTTTATAGCAGAATGCAATTTTGCACCTCCTATTTTAGCTTTTTGATCTGACGCTTATTCCGTGTCTCCCAGAACAAAACATGGACTTTGCCATTATAATCATGCGGGAGGTGGGGGCAGGGTATCATTTAGGGAGCTCCGTGCTCTGAGAACCTCTAGTTGTTACTTTTTTATACAATATATACACTAGACTGATCTACGACTTTGTCATTCCATGCATGGTGAACTATATCGATTTTTCGAAAACCTCGCCCAAAACAACATGTTTTAGATTTTAAAAAAAAATGAGGAGATAAACTTAGATCATATATGTACATATGATACCAACATTTAAAAATTATTTCATTAAGTTTTTAATTTAATGACAAGGAGGTTAAAAACTCGAAGGTTTTTATTTTCGTTCTCACGATGTTGCATTTTATTTCGAATAACTATTGCAGTAATCATGTAGCTAGTACTAACATACGTAGATTTATGTTTTGGGTTAACATATTTTAGGATTACTATCTAGTTTATTGGGTATGTATCAACAATAGTTGTAAACGTCAGGGACATAGAAAAAAATGGAAATGGTGGGGGGGGGCAGAGAAAAAAAAGTAACCCTAAAAAAAAAAAAGAAAAGCAAAAAAGGATAACTTGGTAAAACTGGAAAATCCTATTTTGCCCCCCCCCCGCCCCTATCAAACTTCATTCAATATCATTTTTCATTCACTAATACATTATCCTTATTTTCTAAACTACAACAAAAGAATAACCGGCCTAACAATGTACATTTTCTATGTTAAAAAGTTCTGCTAGGAAAAATAAATCCCATGGACACCCCCACCCCACCCCTGCTGCTACCTGCCTAGAATTGGGCTTATTTGTTAACCCTTGTTTTAAAATGTTGTTGATATCTCTGACATACTCAACAAACTAGACAATCATTCTTTATATTCAAAATTATAAATATGAATTTAAAGGATTCAAAATATACGAGACCTTATTTAAACATCAATAGTCCCGCCTAAGATTGGCATGCATATGAGGCATCTTGTCTTTCACCTGCTGAATTAGGAATCAGGAAATCAACTCTCCCAACATTTAAAGAGTTATCACAGAGAAAACAATTAAAAATAAAGGAACATTTATATTACCATTTTTATATCCCCCGCTTGAAAAGTGGGAGGGTATATAGTAATCGGGATTTCCGTCTGTACGTCCGTCCGTCTGTTACGCTTTATCTCTTATCCGCAACTCCTCTTATACTACTGAGTGAAATTTAATGAAACATTCCCAGAACCTTTATTATATATTGCCATTGTGCACCTCCTATTTTACTTTTTTATTGGACACATATTTTAGGTTTTCCATAGCAAAACATGGACTTTACCATTATATGTTTACCTATGACGTCACATATAGAAGCTTCTGGATAACATTTGATAGGACGATTTATTCCTCTTTACACATTACCGTAAAACAATATATAGCAACACATGGACATTATGGGAGGCGGGGGGGAGGGGGTATCATTTAGTGAGCTCAGTGCTCACAGTACCACTAGTAATGTAACAAGGGATATTATTTCTTTCCTAAAAGTAAGACATGGATACCATGTTCACACCGAACAAAATTGAGTTAACACCGTCAGTTGCTCTTTTGTTTTTATTTAATTTGGTTAAATAGAATATCAATAGATACAGGAAAAATATGAACTTTTCAATATCTCATCAACAACGTTTCCTCCGAAATATATGAGACTAAAAGATTTTAAGACTTTTTGCAGCGTCCGTCACAGTTGTTAATATACGCACAAACGTGAAATTTGATGGCCTAAGGCACACCTATATTGTAATTAGGTCTTTCCACCTTTCTGTGGAAAGACCTATTGATATTCTTCTGTTTATTATTAGGTCTTTCCAGCTTTCTCTGGAAAGACCTATTGATATTCTTCTGTTTCTTTTTTTCCTTTTTCTTTATTATTTTTCCGCCGTGTGATTTTTTGTTTCAAGATTTATCGAAAAGATTTTCAGTCGATAAAAATGTACTCCGTAAAAGATTTTTGCAGTTGACCCTGCGTATATGAACTTTGACCCCTTTCGGAGTTACGACCCCTTTCGCAATAAAAGCTTGTTATCGCTACTCCTCCGAAACCATAAACCGCAGAGATTCCAAACCTTTATTAATGTTTACGACTGATTTAGTAGACTCTCCAATCAAACATTGCGAAAGGATTCATAAACTCCTATAATGAATTATTGCCCCTGAATGTTTGCGATGTTTACAAATATCAAGAATTTTTCTAAAACGACAAGGCGTAGAGACATGGGGCCAAATGCAAAAGATTTCTTGACCTTTGACCTTAAAATGTAGGTCAAGGTCAAAGGTCAAGGTCATTCAAAATAGGTAAAATTCAGCATTTTTTATAGCTCTTCTGTTCTTTACCAAATTCTAAACTTCTTTGCATCTTTAGTATGTACTCTTAAAACCATTTCAGAGATTCCATGCTTGTCCCCTAAGATTGAACCCTCAAAAAGTTAGTGCCCCTTTTAGTGTAAACCCTTGTTATCGCTACTCCTCCGAAACCGTAAACCGTAGAGGTACAAAACCTTCAACAATGTCTGCAACTAATTTAGTACACTTCTCATCCTATTAGTGCGAAAGAATTCGTAAACATTTTATGCAGTTATTGCCCCTGGCAGTTTATGATGTTTACAAAGAACTAAAAACTTCTTAACGACAAGTCGTAAAGACATGGGCCCAACTGCATGAGATCTTTTGACCTTTGACCTTGAATATTAGGTCAAGGTCAAAGGTCAAGGTCATTGGGAAAGTATCAAAATTGTTTATTTACGGGCTTTTGGTTAAAATGACCTTGACCTTTGACCTTGATATTAGACCTTGACCATTGACCTTTTCTCAAAAGTTTAAAAAGATATATTCATTATCTTTACCTAGATTCAGCTTCAAGTGTAAAACTCAAGTTTATAAGGCTAAGTGCTTTTTTTTGGGATGACCTTGACCTTTCACTTTAGGCCTAACTTCACTGTATAAGTGCAAAAGAATCTGATGACCCCTTATATGAGTTATTGCCCTTTAACTTCTTTATACTTACTATTAAACCTTGTATCTTGAAAACTATAAATGGTAGAAGCATGGGGTTAATTGCATTGTGACCCTTGACCTTTGACCTTGAATATTTTGTCAAGGTCAAAGGTCAAGGTCAATTCAAACATTAGAAATTAAGCTATTTTTATATTTCTTTTGTCTTTTAACATATGCAAACAGTCTTTGCATCATTAATATGTACTCTTAAAACTATTTCAAAGATTTCATTCTTGTTCCCCAAGATTGACCCTATCAAAAGTTATTGCCCCTTATGCGAAAAACATTTTTATCACTACTTCTTCATAACTGTAGATCGTAGAGGCATGAAATCTTCACAGATGTCTTAAGGGTCTTTAGGCACACCTTCATTGTATAAGTACTAAAGGATTTAATGACCCCTTATATGAGTTATTGCCCTTTAACTTCTTTGCACTTCATATTTAAACTTATAACTATAGAACTAAAAATCATTAAGGCATGGGGTCAATTGCAATGTGACCCTTGACCTTTGACCTTGAAGATCTGATCAAGGTCAAAGGTCAAGGTCATTTCCATTTTTTTTTAATTTTCATTTTCTTTTTTAAGCCATTTTCCTTAAAATTAAATAAGAGAGTAAAATATAAAACTATAAGAAATTTAAAAAGGTGGAAAGACCTCTTATTGTTCTGTGAACAATAAGTCTCCTAGTTTTTCTTTATTTTGCTTACATGAAAAATATTAGTAAAAACGAAAAATATCTACTTTTTCAGTAATATGACTACATCAAGTACATGTTTATATAACTAATTAGTATATATAAAATCAATCTTTCTGATGGTTACATGTAAAATAGAAAAGAAAAATACATACTTTGTCAGTAATATAGCTGCTAACAGTAGATGTTTATACAAGTAATAAGATTAGATATTTGATCAAGATTATAAAATCAAGTCAGGCAATTAGGTAATTTTTTTTTCACGCAGTCCATTGAGCTAGCATCCTATTTTTTTAAGATCTGAGGCCAAAGCTTTCAATTTTGTCATGTTAATGATCTTTTTCGCAAGGTTGTATGCATCATTGACAGAGATGCTGGCAATGAGGGCAATACCGTCTGTTGCAAATGCAGCAACAATCATCGTGGCAACCAGGACGAGATTTTTGATTCGTTCCATCCATGACATTTCCGAAAAAGCGATTTTAACAACTTTCCAGAATATGCCAAAAGAATAGGTGTCTTTCAGTAAAGTGAAAATTGCCTTTGCCTTTCCCCAAGCATTTCCTGATATCCAGCTGTGAACAAATTCATCTATGATTCTTCTGAAAGCGGGCTGCTCCACGATTGGAATGATTTCTTTGATTATTTTGTGTATCAAGGCCTCATCAAAGCTTAGTTTAATTCCAATGACACCTAGAACCAGAAATATGCTTTCAATGTAAATGCTAGCTATTTGGTAAATACTGGCATTTGTAATGCATTCCATGGAGTTAAGTTGTATGGGGTCAAGGAATCTTTTGCCTCCACGCTCAAAGGTTGCTTCAGAGCCCGTAATCGTCATCGTAAATGTTTCTTTATCGACATACTCGCATATTTTCCTATAATCGTCATTCGAGAGAAGCTTTCGGACCTTTTCTCGCAATTCTGCATCCGGAAGTTTTGAGGGCAAGGGAGTTGGTCAGGGTAGCTTCCTTTACAGCGCAGCATTTCATAAGTTCTTCTACTTCCCTGCGCTCCTCATGAGAACATTCTTGTATGGTAGGTTCCACTAGAATTGGGCTTATTTGTTAACCCTTGTTTTAAAATGTTGTTGATATCTCTGACATACTCAACAAACTAGACAATCATTCTTTATATTCAAAATTATAAATATGAATTTAAAGGATTCAAAATATACGAGACCTTATTTAAACATCAATAGTCCCGCCTAAGATTGGCATGCATATGAGGCATCTTGTCTTTCACCTGCTGAATTAGGAATCAGGAAATCAACTCTCCCAACATTTAAAGAGTTATCACAGAGAAAACAATTAAAAATAAAGGAACATTTATATTACCATTTTTATATCCCCCGCTTGAAAAGTGGGAGGGTATATAGTAATCGGGATTTCCGTCTGTACGTCCGTCCGTCTGTTACGCTTTATCTCTTATCCGCAACTCCTCTTATACTACTGAGTGAAATTTAATGAAACATTCCCAGAACCTTTATTATATATTGCCATTGTGCACCTCCTATTTTACTTTTTTATTGGACACATATTTTAGGTTTTCCATAGCAAAACATGGACTTTACCATTATATGTTTACCTATGACGTCACATATAGAAGCTTCTGGATAACATTTGATAGGACGATTTATTCCTCTTTACACATTACCGTAAAACAATATAAAGCAACACATCGACATTATGGGAGGCGGGGGGTATCATTTAGTGAGCTCAGTGCTCACAGTACCACTAGTAATGTAACAAGGGATATTATTTCTTTCCTAAAAGTAAGACATGGATACCATGTTCACACCGAACAAAATTGAGTTAACACCGTCAGTTGCTCTTTTGTTTTTATTTAATTTGGTTAAATAGAATATCAATAGATACAGGAAAAATATGAACTTTTCAATATCTCATCAACAACGTTTCCTCCGAAATATATGAGACTAAAAGATTTTAAGACTTTTTGCAGCGTCCGTCACAGTTGTTAATATACGCACAAACGTGAAATTTGATGGCCTAAGGCACACCTATATTGTAATTTTTCTTTATTTTGCTTACATGAAAAATATTAGTAAAAACGAAAAATATCTACTTTTTCAGTAATATGACTACATCAAGTACATGTTTATATAACTAATTAGTATATATAAAATCAATCTTTCTGATGGTTACATGTAAAATAGAAAAGAAAAATACATACTTTGTCAGTAATATAGCTGCTAACAGTAGATGTTTATACAAGTAATAAGATTAGATATTTGATCAAGATTATAAAATCAAGTCAGGCAATTAGGTAATTTTTTTTTCACGCAGTCCATTGAGCTAGCATCCTATTTTTTTAAGATCTGAGGCCAAAGCTTTCAATTTTGTCATGTTAATGATCTTTTTCGCAAGGTTGTATGCATCATTGACAGAGATGCTGGCAATGAGGGCAATACCGTCTGTTGCAAATGCAGCAACAATCATCGTGGCAACCAGGACGAGATTTTTGATTCGTTCCATCCATGACATTTCCGAAAAAGCGATTTTAACAACTTTCCAGAATATGCCAAAAGAATAGGTGTCTTTCAGTAAAGTGAAAATTGCCTTTGCCTTTCCCCAAGCATTTCCTGATATCCAGCTGTGAACAAATTCATCTATGATTCTTCTGAAAGCGGGCTGCTCCACGATTGGAATGATTTCTTTGATTATTTTGTGTATCAAGGCCTCATCAAAGCTTAGTTTAATTCCAATGACACCTAGAACCAGAAATATGCTTTCAATGTAAATGCTAGCTATTTGGTAAATACTGGCATTTGTAATGCATTCCATGGAGTTAAGTTGTATGGGGTCAAGGAATCTTTTGCCTCCACGCTCAAAGGTTGCTTCAGAGCCCGTAATCGTCATCGTAAATGTTTCTTTATCGACATACTCGCATATTTTCCTATAATCGTCATTCGAGAGAAGCTTTCGGACCTTTTCTCGCAATTCTGCATCCGGAAGTTTTGAGGGCAAGGGAGTTGGTCAGGGTAGCTTCCTTTACAGCGCAGCATTTCATAAGTTCTTCTACTTCCCTGCGCTCCTCATGAGAACATTCTTGTATGGTAGGTTCCACGATTTCCAGTGCCATCTTCATCACGCCATTGACAATAGCTACAAAGACAATACATATTCCCATGTCTTCATATATTACAAAATATTCACAGTTAGCTTTTGAAATTAAATGATTTTTACTAACACACTGATCCCCCCCCCCCTAAAAATTGTGAAATTCATTAAATTATACTGAGTTTTATTATAACGCATATCAGTATTTAAGTTAAAATGTTTATAATGAAATTACAGATATCTTAATATTTAAGAATATAAAGTAAGGTCAGTAACGATGACATTCACTGTACTCATCAGTCGCCTCATCTCGGGTCTGTCTGTCAGAGGTTGGAAAAACAACCTCGAATGTATTAACATCACCGGATGTTAAAAATTTATACATTTCCTGTTTATTCAAATATAGGATAGACGGAGTTAGAAGTCCCTACTATAGTAGTAATATCATTACATTGAATAAAGTCCATATTCCACAGATAAAAGGTCTCCATGCATTTATTTCAAAGATCGCGAAAAGGGAGGGTTGTCATGGCGTCTACCATATACATTCGAGGTCGTTTTCCCGCTAGTCGGAAAGGCCCGAGAAGTTGCGATTGCTGTACTCATATGACAAAAAATTCCACTGATAAAATGGAAATTCACTTATTTCTTTATCAATTGCTTATGGTTTTTGTATATATATTTGATTTTTTTAATGACATTTACTTATTTGAAATAATTCATGAGCTTTAACTCACAGAATATTTACAAAAAGATCTTTAAAGGAACATTTACTTTGTAATTGATATTGCAGGAAATAACACTTTGACAAAAACGAAAGATTCAGAAGAATTTAGTCAGAATTTCCTCTGCATCATCATATTTCTGATATTGAGTTATAACTTGTTTATTTTATCCATTTAAAACAATTTTTGAAGAAACATACTGTACTTTATAAAATTCGTTTTAATTTTTGAAAACCTGAGTAAACGTCATCTTAATTATAATAAGTATAAAAAAAATCATATATACATTTGATTGGGGCAGCCAATGTCATCTTCCTAATGGTTGATTCCTGAAAAAGAAGTATTTTAGATTAAAAAAGCCAAAATAATAAAAGAAATTATTATTTTCTACGGAGGTTATTGATGTAAATAAATATGCAAGACCATAAAGTGCTATGTAATCTCTTTATCGAAGCATTTATTTACTCGTTAGAGGGTAATTTCTATTCTTTATAAGTCAAAAATGTATTTGTCTTAATTCTAAATTAAAAAAAACAAATTATTTTTAAAACATTTATCTGTGCCGATGTAATTTAAAAAAGTTACCTTTTTCAAAATTCTAGGTTAGAAGACTGTTAGTTTTCCTTAAAATTGTGAAATATCGAGGTACATGTAAGTAACAGCCATTAAGCTAAAAAAAATCCATTTAAACAATTCAAATCGGTTGTAGCAATCACAGCAAACACAGACCTCCATAAATATGGGCTCAGGTGCCTCTGAAGAGTATGCATTCCGTGCCGACTGGTCCCACTCGGTCAGAGATACTCAAGCTGTAGAAAATCAACTAAGACGGGATATTATATCCTAAAATGGCATAGGATGAGGGCTACTGAGTTTAATTAATCTTCTGTTTAAGATACATGTACTGTGCTAGGAAAGAAATCCATATACTAGCATTGGATTTAAAATAAATATAATTTATCGTACTAATCTTTTAAATGAATATAATTTACTCACTTTCAGTTATATTTAATGGAGCATAATGGCCGTTTATTTATTGAAATATTTTTTTGAAGTTGACATTTATTAATATACTTCAAACTATATATATACTTTTTTGTATTTTTTTGCTTAATATACAGCAATCCAAATAGATCCTAGGTGGAAGGGGAGGGGGTGTATTTGAGCAGACTTAAATCTTCTAAGAATGCTTTTGAATTAATAAGACATATAATGGCTTTGCTGTTTATAAGATGATATGTCTTTTATTTTCCTTTGTTATGATCCAATTTATCCTATTCTCCTAATTGGTCATGATTTGGTCAAATTTAAATCAACATTACCTTTTTCGATGCTTTATATTGATGATCAATCATGGTATTGTTGTTCTTGTGGAGAATTTTAACAATTTTCCCCATGTATTTCCTATTCATATATTAAACTTTGATACCCAATTATCGCCTCACCTTATTCCTGTCATGATATGAACAAACTTGAATCTTCTCTACATGAGGATATGCTTAAACACGAGTTTCATCTTTCCTGTCCAGTGGTTCTTGAGAAAAAGAATTTTCCTCTGTATATGTACTTTTAACTTTGATACCCTATTGTGGTCCAAAGCTTCTCCCGGGGGTTATGATATGAACTAAACTGACTCTACACTACATGCGGATGCTTCGACATGAGTTTCATCTTTCCTGGCCCAGTGGTTCTTGAAAAGAAGATTTTTAAAAGATTTTTCCAGTGCATTCCTTTGTTAAACTTAAATAACCCATTGTGGTCCCACCCTTCCCCCGGGGTCATGATATGAACAAACCTGAATCTACACTTCCAGAAGATGCTTCCACGTGAGTTTCATCTTTCCTGGCCATGTCGTTCTTGAAAAGAAGACTTTTCCTATGTATTCCTATGTAAAACTTCAAACTTCGATACCCCATTGTGGCCCCACCCTTCGCCGGGGGTCATGATTTGAACAATCTTGAATCAAAATTACCAGAGGATGCTTCCACGGAGTTTCATCTTTCCTGGCCAGGATTCTTGAGAAGAATATTTTTTTATTATGCCATTTATTTTTCACTAAATCATAATTATCTCCCCTTTGAAGAGGGCCTGGCCCTTCATTTGAACAAATTTATATTCCCTTCACCAAAGGATACTTTTTTCAAGTTTAGGTGAAATTAGCACAGTGATTCTTGAGAAGAAGATGAAAATGTGAAAAGTTTACAACGACAACGACATTAACGACGACAGACAACGGACAGATTTTGATCAGAAAAGCTCACTTGAGCCATCGGCACAGGTAAGCTAAAATACTTCAATTTTAGGCCATATCAAAGGAATTTACATGATATGGGAAAATGACGCATTTTATGACGTCATATTTGATTGACTAGAGGGAAAATTACGTCATGTTCAATAGATATGAAGTCAATGAGAGTCCAAGTTATAAATCCTGCATTTTTATCCTAAACTAAAATCTACGAAATTTTATTGTGGCAAAAATTGGGAACAATTGTTTATCCAGAGACACAAATGATAAAAGCTATTGGTGTCTCTGGCAAAACAAAATGCAAACATTACTTTATTAAATATTCAAAATCACGTTCAAAGTTCATAGTTGAAAGGTCAAAATTCACAAATCACTACTAGTATTTCACTAGGTAAAAGCCTTGACCCTCTGAAAAGCAGAGGTCAAACACTTATTTATATGTATCCAAATCCAAAATTTACTTTGAAACTTTCAAGAGTTACATCACTGCATATGAGGATATTTACTTAGTGCCACTCGTTTACAAGCATCTCTTACAGCTGGAAAAGAAACGGACAGACGTACCAGAATCTATAAATTCACATTACTGATTATGGATAAGGTACTGCAGAAATGGTGATGAATCACTTCCACATCTTTATGCCCGCAATATAGGACAAAGTCCAAACATTTATGAGTCGGAATAGTTACTTCTGCTCGATTCAAATAGCTGCTCACTACGACTATAGTTTCATCCGGGAAGTCCTACGTGTTGAAGTATTGATTAGGTTTGGACATGGCATGTTGATATTGATCTCTGCTACAAGATTTTGTCTGAAAATATTAAAAAAAAAACAGGAAAAGCAGTATGTATTCTTAATGGGTGTGGTTGGTGGGTGTTTTAAATTAATAATACAACAATAACAAGAGGAAAATGTTTTACCGACCCAAGTTGATGTTGGAAGATTGAAAAAGAAAATTGCAACCAAAAGGCCATCAAGTGTTTACCAACTTCAATATCTGACAAGATCGATAATCGCTACGAGTGAGTACTTACATTAAGTAAGTCATTTATGCACTTCTTTCGATAACAGCAGCTATTTCAGAGTGGAATAATAATTCGATGCAAAACTTGAATTTCCTATTGTGACCCCACCCTACCAACGGGGTCATGATTTGAACAATTAAGAAGCTACACTTCGCCAGGATGGTTCCACATAAGTCCCAGCTTTTCTGGTCTAGTGATTCTTGAGAAGATTTTTCATATATATATTTCATTGTAAAAGTTGATTCCCTATTGTGGCCTCACCCTATCCCCAGGGGTCATGATTTCAACAATTTAGGATCTACACTACCCCAAGATGCTTCCATATAATTTTCAGCTTTTCTACCCCAGGGTTCATAAGAAGATAAAAAAAAATCCTATTAATATATTTCAATGTAAAGCATAAATTCCCTATTGTGGTGGCCCAATTATACCCCAGGTGGTCATGATTTGAACAATTTAGAAACTACACTACCCCTGGATGCTACAACATAAGAGTCAGCTTCTCTGGCCCAGTGATTCTTGGGAATGGAAGGTTTTTAAATATTTTTCCTTTTAAAACTTGGATTCCCTATTGTGGCTCTGCCCTAACCATGGGGCTCACGATTTGATTAATTTAGAATCTACGCTATCCTAGAATCCTTCACAAAAGTTTCAGCTTTTCTGGCCAAGTGATTCTTAAGAAGATTTTTTCTATATATTTTAATGTAAGCTTATAAAATTAATATAAGAATCAAAGACAAATCTGAAGAGGGAGTGGCCAGTATCGGGAGGGGGGCCTGAAAGATCTATGATTGTTATATTGTTGTTTAAATATACATGTACATAATACACTATTTGAGGATCCCTACATTAGACCTTACTATAGTACGTTTTTGTTGAGAAATTTTTGATTCCAATAACAAACTAGGATAATTTCTTGTAATTAAGGTTGGCATAGACTTAGAAATATCTCTCTCTCTCTCTCTCTCTCTCTCTCTCTCTCTCTCTCTCTCTCTCTCTCTCTCTCTCTCTCTCTGAAAGATCTTGCCTTTATTTTATAACTTCATTATATCTCTGAAAATACATAAGATCGATCCACAAGAAATGAAAATAATACATGGAATACCAATCACTTAGCGGTCATTTTTTGCTTAAATTGCATTTCAGCAAAATGTTTACATAATAAATTAAAATCAAGCTTGCTACATAATTTCCGTTGTGTAAGTATATATTGACAAAAAGGATATGAATCGGTAAAAATAAGGGTAAACAAGTTTTGTATTTTTTCCTTTAGCAAAGTTTTCTGAGGGTACGATGTCAGAAGAAAATTATGAGAACTATTCTAGATGCAAAACACTTTATAAATGCACTTAATTTTTGTACCTTGAGTAATATGTACGAAATAAGTCATACTATAGCGGTGCATGTTATCTCACCCAAACGTTGCAGTTAAAGTAGTTGGAATTGTTTTCGAAGAGAGGTAGAGGTGGTTAAGGTGGAAGACACTACATAATATCTAGAATAATTCAATTATTTCTTTATTAACATGCATTGATTTAATTTTTTTAAAATTTGTTATTCATTTATTTATTTTTTTTTTTGCCAAGCACACGCACCTTTTTAGAAGCCCCAGATTTTATTTGTAGAATATAGAAAGATATAAATCTTAATATCAGATCTCTTATCCTTTATCAATATGGTGTGCAATATTCCAAATGTCACTGTGTCACAAGAAGTATCATCATTTAGAAAGTCAAAACATCTTAAGATCAAGAAATCAATGCATAAAATACAGCTAGGGTATTATTTGAAAACTCTATAGCTGAATACTGACCAAAACATTGTAGGCTTTAAACTTTGTGCAAAAAAAGATAATGTGCATCATCCGATCATGGGCAAAATAGGTTAGTTGTGTTGGAAAAAATACCAAATATTTTCGAAAGAAAGACAAACAAAAAAATTCATCCATGAAATTTTAAACGATGAAGATGTGCTTAGCGATGACGAAGATATACGGGTGTTATGTCTGATTTTTATGAAAATTTTAATTCTTCAAAATTAGTGCCGCACGATGAAATTGATCTATATCACCCCTACTAATCTTATTGTGATTTAAAATTTATAAATTATATTTATAAATATAATGTGCACTAAACAGGACATTTCTAAAGTCTATTTTTTTTAATAAGTAGAAATGTGTTTCCAGACCTGTCTGAATGATCTTCGTAATTTTAAACAATAAATGGGGGACACAAATAGCAATCTACTTTACCTTTACCTTTAGGATAATTTACCTTTAGGATAAGTTACTGTGAAAACTGAAACTCATTAGCGACCATTAATTTTAAAATTGCCTGATACGCGGTTAGAATAGACCTTTGTTTATTGTTAGATATTGTTATTAATGAGCACAGTGGTTCTTGCCACGAACAATAGAACAATCGTTAAATAAATAGCAACGTTTAAGTCATGTATATGTTTGCAAATTTCTTCGAACACATGGTTCAGGGCAATCTATGGTCGATATTAAATGGAACACAAAACTGTTTTTATAAAAAAAAATACAAAGATTAGAAATTATGACAGATGTTCATGAACGTTTATTTGTTGTTCACTAAAAAATTTTGAAATGTATTATGTACCAAGTTCAGAACACCAGTGTCTCAAAGGTAAGAAAATGAGCAGCTTCTCCTGGGCATTTAAATAGACAGCAACGTATTTATCATCAAGAAAAGCCTATTATCATATTTTTTTGCCAGGAAATCCATCTGACAATTGTATATTCAACAAACTTGTTACCTTTTTCCAAAACTTATGGTGACGTTTTTCTGACACTACATTCAAGAAAAAAATATGTCAACATGCAAGAAAAATACGTCAAAATGAAAAAGAAATTATGTCAACGTGGACGTTTCAAAGCGTACAAGAGAATAAAATTTTAATCTGGTTGCCACGATGATTGTTGATGCATTTGCAACAGACGGTATTGTCCAGATTCCTAAGATCTTCTGTCTGTTAATGATGCGTACAACCTTTCCAAAATGATCATAAAATGACAAAATTAAAAGCTTTGGCTTTTTTGCTTAAAACGTAGGATGCCAGTCTAATTGGCTATGTGAACAAACACATTACTCAATGCAAGGCCTGATTTCCTAATCTTGATAAAATACCTCGTATATAAATTTACTTGTGTAAATATCTACTAGTAGCCGTATTACTATACAGCTCAACACACTTTTTAAACTCACATGGTTTTTTGCACAAATTAAGGTCACATTTTTCTTGCAATAATACCTAAAATTATCGAGCTTCAGTACGAGACATAACCCTTATATTATAAAATATTTCATGATAAAGGTGCATATTCTCTAAAATCATAATCTTAAGTTTTAAAACTCGATGTTTTTAAAGAAAATTTGTTGGTACACATGTATTATGTTTCATGTGTATTATTATACCATAGGTATTCATAAATTAATTAATCAAGCTTTCCTTGATACTATTTAGTTGAAATGTTCAAATGGACTTCTCACAGATGAGTATTTTACTAAGTACTTTGCTCATGTTGGTTTTATCGAAATACAGCGCTGAAAAATGACAAAACTGCATAAAGAAATCATGCCAAAGGATTGGATAATAAAGTATTGTTTATCTTTCAACATAGTAAATTGTTACTATTGAAAGAAATTCTTTAACATTTATGATCAGAAACTTTGAATTTTTTTTGTTTGAAGGTATCTTTCATGATGCCAGATTTCAGAAAATTAATCAGAAAAAATACCATCTTTTTAACATGGAAAACAGTCGAATAGAACAGAAATACTTCTACCATATTAGCCTTAGTGTCACATTAATGTACAGAAAATACGGAAGTTACATGAACTCTACTGTTTCTGTATCTAGGCAAGGCAAAGGTATGCTTTAAAATGAACGGATACAAAGACGGCTGCATTTGACGAGAAACCATAAAAAATCATTTGGGAACTGTCAAAATCTATCACCCAGCATACAAAAATTCTACCAATTATTATGTGTGAATTATGTTTAAAGTAATGGAATAAGATCAAAATGAAGTTATACTTCACTTTTAAAATACATATTGTTGTCACGTTATACAATTTTTGCATTATAACAATGCGACCTTACTGTAATTTGTGCGAAAAACCATGTGAGTTGAAAAAGTGCATTGAGCTGTATATTTTTCCTTTTTATTTTACTTGTAACATAATAAAGAAAAATTGCAATTTCGTTTGTTTATTCAATAAAAAGGAACATATCTTGGACCCTTACGAAAGCAACAGTGACTGACGCTGGAAAAAATCTTTAATCTTATTACCGGTCTTTTCGTAGTTGTGTTAGAATGTGCCCATCGTAAAAAAATGCTTGGATTGACTGAGTGCATCGTATTTTTGATTCATGTGGACTGTCTTATATTTGAAATAAACAGTTTTGTTATCATTTTAATCCAAATTTGGTTACCACTGCTGTGAAGCAAAGGTCACAGGATCAATTTATGCAGAAATGGCACTCTGACATTAATAGATCATCCAAAGGTATTGTGTATATATATTTTCAAATAAATTTTGAGTGTGAAAACTAGTTTTAATTAAGTATTAAGCCATAAAAATTTAGAAAAATACTTGTCAAATTCCGTCGGTCTAATTACGGTCTACCACTTGAGCTTGGAAGATGGGCATTAGATATGTAATGCTCAACATGTTTCCGACGATTTCCATTTTATACTTGAATATACTGCATTGTCATACAATAGAAAAAAACATATCAATGAATTCTATTTTACAACTTCTACTTTACTGGACCAAATATTCTTAAATTTCTCAAATGATGACAAAACAAGATGGTAAGACATTAAAAAAAACTCTATGTTTATATTAAAAATATATGATTTAGTTTGTCCTCCATGATTTTTCCCCTATTTTTCTCATTATTACGTAAAACGAATGTTTTTCTCTTTCTCTCCCATTTCATTTTCTGATTATATTAATCATACACTTGTATCCCTTACCTGAATTTATAATATTTAAAATATGTTTTCTTTTGTTCTCACGTACCATATATTGTAAATGGTTTTGAGGCAATAAATGAACTTGAACTTGTATGCTATAATGAAAAAAGGGGGTGATAACAGGCAGTGATCAATATCAAAGATCTATAAATAACAAAAAGCTGTGAAAAGAGCATAAAACATGGAACAATGTACATCTCAGAGATGGGACCAGGGTGCCTAGGAGGGGTAAGTATCCGCTAGTTTACCACTCACATCCAATGTGTAAAACAAGGTAGCAAGTATGTAATAGGGTAAAATTAAGGAATAGGTCTAATTCAACGTATACATATTGGATCTATCATGCAAAGGGGAAATACTGTACAGATATTGAGGAAGGGTTAAAATGTAACTCGACTTCCTGCAAAGGAATGCGAGGCTGACACATAAACCGGTAATTCTGTAACAGCATTAAGCCTTAATAAAAATCAGTTTCCATGATTTTATCTCATCAAGTCGTGATTCCAAATTATACATATTTTTCAATTTCGAAATTGCTTGAGTTTTTCCTCAGAACCAATTCTTTCAAATGTGTGACGTCACCAACATAAATGTCAAAAATGTACATAAATTATATATGTAGTTATTACGAAAATAACTTGATATGACAGCTCAGGTATAAGTACACATTTTTGTATGCAAGTGGAGATCAAAAGAGAATGAAATGTAGAAAGGTTGTAAAAAAAAAAATAATAATTAAAATAAATTAAAAAAAAAAGAATTCAATCTTTGACTTCAATCTTTATGCATGCGCTATTATGTAAATGAGTGAGAGTGAAAGAGAGAGAGAGAACATTTTCAATCTTTATGCATGTGTTATTATGCACAACTACGTACATGTATATATTTCATAAAAGTACTAGTACATGTACATGTGTACTTAAAGTTCATTACATGAAAAGTATTAAATTACCTAAAGTTCTGTATTCTTTATCACCGATTGAATGAAACCCAGTTTATAATTGATTAAAGTATAAACAGCAATATTTGCCAAGAACGGAAAGATGATCACATATATGATGTGAAATCTTACAACATATAAATTGATACAGTTCAATTGACAATATAGAAAAAGTCTTGAAAATCTGTAAAGTTCCTTTATCCTTTTCTATGGTGTTGACAAACATTTATAACATTGATGTAAGATATATAAATGTTTCTAGGTTTATGCAACATTTATAGTCTTCCCCTGCTCAACTTAGCATGGACATGTTTTGATGACCGTAAAATATATAACGCATCATCGTCATCGGCTTTCCAACAGGTTTCTTTGTGAATAAAAGTTTCATTTTCTTTTTCAGGAATCACCTGTGATAGAGAGCAGTTTCTGATACATGCAGCTGTCTAAAATAATATTTCGAATTGGTTCAAGGTAATTAGAGTTATCGTTCCTTGGCTGCATGATTTTTTTGCCAATTTTTTTTTTCTAGGAGGAAAATATCTGTGCGCCGATTCCTGCCCATCAAATGGGTATTAATGTGACTCCAGTTGTAAATGTGGACCCATGCAGCTTCAAATGTCCCAGATGTAAAGTAAAATGCTTTTTTTTTCATAGACCTTCGCTTTAGGTCTATGCTTTTTTTTCATTTAGTTTATAAAAATACATGAGCATCAAAAATACCATCTCCTATACACAATGAAGATTTTACAGCTTGTTTCTTTCTGTAAGTTAATTAATATTTCTTGCTGTCTATGCCATACATCCCATTAAACAATTCGATAAAAATTCCCACACGAAGTATCAACGTCCCGAACTGGAAGAACCACCCCGGCTTAATCTTTCTAATTTTTTTACTGTTGAAAATGTTCATTGAAAGGCTAGTTGGCCCCCACGTTTTGTTACATACAGTAATACATCATGAACATGTAGTAATATGTTAGTGAAGGTTTGTTGTAAACATATTGCCACACAACCAATCTCACTTACTGAATAGCTTTTAAAGTTTGAATATTTTCCTATACTTTTCGTAATTTTATTTCATTTCAAAGTTTGTTCGATTTATTTGTTAATATTGTTTTACTAGTTTCCTTTTAACTTAGAAAGAAGATACCAATGTTACATGCCTGTTGATATTTTGTGTAATTTACAGGAACCTGTGGTTGTGGAAAGGGATGCATCGGACCTCAGTCCTGTAAATGTACTCACAGTAGCTGTGTCTGCAAAAATGACTCCATGGTCACCAGACGGAATTCCATTTTAAAGAACAAAATAAATGCATAATATACTATAATTTTCGAGAAAATATTTCGATAATATAATATTCTTGTATACATAGTATAATAAAGTATATTCGAAATATTAATGAAAAACCGGGGGGGGGGGCTAAAGAAAAGTGATGAACTCAAAAAATGCAGAATAACGACTTGTGAAGATGGCGTAAAGCACGGAACCCTTGTAACCATAGAGATTTGATCCACTCCTGTTGACCGTCCACTCCTGAAGAGTGAAACCATACAAGTAGCAAGCGTTTGATATGTTCAAAGGTATGGGTCTTTTCTTTGAATCCGGTGAAAACATACATTGGGGAAGAGAAGGGGCAGGAATAAACTGATTATTCTTTAGTAGTAAGCCGTGTTAAAAAAGTAAAAATAAGTTTTCGAGGTTTTATTTCCCCGAACTGTGATTCCGTATATGATTTTCTTTTAATCTTAGACATTTCTTCTCATGAACATTTCTCGTTTATTTTACATACGTGCAATGTAACCAGCACAAATGTCAGAAAACTATACAGTAGTTATTAGGAAAATAATTTCATATGACGGCTTCGATATAATTACAAATTTTAATGCAAGTGAAGATCTGAAGTGATAGAGAAATATAGCATCAAAAGTTTTAAGTAACAGTTAATATGAAAATCGTAATTATATATGCACATTATTTTTAAAGAAAATTAAATTATCAAACCAACAAAAATAGTGACAATTCATTTCTTATAAATAATGCTTTTTCTTAAAAACAACTTGTTATACCCTAATCCAACATTTGCATGATAATTTCTATCAAGAGAGATAGAAAGAATATTACCATTTACACATATACTCTTACAGTTATAGATATCTTATACATACGTCAGTTACATGTATCTCGTGACAAGTACATTTGCACAATTATCCAAAGCTCTCAATACTTTATCAGCAAATGAACCAAGCCCAACACATTGACTAAAGTACAAACACGGAAATCTGAAAAGAACGGAATGATGATCACGTAATGATATTAAAAAAATAAATCTACACAACTGACAGTATAGGAAAGTCTTGAAAATAGATTCATTTATTCCTGTTCTAATAAGACGTTATACATTGATAGGTTTGATGTAAGCTATAAATATGAACTGTTTTATACTACAGTCTATAGTCATTCCCTTATCAACTTTGTAAAAAAAAATTAAAATTTATACATTTTGCACACGATACTGTGTATACAACGAATGGCTATTTGCACACGATGCTGAATATTTGTATAACGTGTATATACGTAATATTGTATTCTTTATTCAAAGGGCGTGATACTCATAAGAACTCCTTTTAAAAAGGAATTTTCATTTCTCGACAGTAAAAGGTAGGTTATATTTTCTTACTTTATTTTGAAAATAGAATTTTTACCATGTTTACGATACTGATGGGAAAAATCAATATTAATTTCATGACTAATATGAGGTACCAAAATTATCATAGCTTCAAACATCATTTTTCCCTTTCAGAAAACACGCATTCAAACCAAAAAAATGTCTGACCCCTGCAACTGCTTAGAAAGTAAGTTGGGATAATTTCCTTGTATCACATATACGTGTATCAAATATTACTGATAATAAGCCTTATAAAATGTTCGAGTTGTCGCTCTTTTTACGTCGATATACATGAAAATTTTTTTTTTCTAGCTGGAAAGTGCGAATGTGCAGATTCCTGCCCCTCAAGTGGATGTAAATGTGGCCCCAGTTGTAAATGTGGACCCAGCTGTAAATGCCCCGGATGTAAAGTCAAATGCAACTGCAGCGGTAAGTTAGTATTTTAACCCAGGAATGAAAAAAATATGAAAATGGGTAAAAAAAAAAAGAGAAGAAATACCCAGTATGCATGTAATAAACATGTACATTTATATCTGTATCAGACATACTAAGAGGTTTATTGTTCTCAACTGAATAATCTCCGGGAAAGAGAGCAGTATTTAAAAATATTCAAACAAAACAAATGTAAAAAAAAAAATAATTGAACAATTTTTGCAAGGAATATGTTTAAAAACAGTATTTTCCCTTTCAAATTTTCATAAATTACATAAAACTGTTTTGTTTTCAGAAACATGCGGTTGTGGAAAGGGCTGCACGGGACCTGAAAATTGTAATTGTACCGACAGCACCTGTGCTTGCAAAAAATGACTCCATGTGAAAGATTTGCATTGTAAAGAACAAAATAAATACTTAATGTGCCATATATGAAGTGTTTGTTTGTTTTTATTTCACTGTTTCTTTCAGAAGCTAATGAACATCATGCAGCTTAGGGGATCGCTCATTAAATAATAGCTACCTAGCTGTAGCGTTATGGTTTCATATATTAGTCTTTTATAAGCATAATCCTACAGATCCTGTCATGAAGAAAAAATGTGTAATTTACGGTGCAAGATTGTTTGCGCACTGTTTAGGAGAATTTCTCCACTTTGCAACATTGGTAAACCATCTACCTTTCCCTCCATAATTCTAGACACATTTAAAGAAAAGAAATCTGTATATTTTATACACCTCCAAACCCTTTTAAGTCGTCTCTACACGCGAAAAACTCGCTTAAGGACAGATGATACAAACAAACTTTTGTCAAAGAATTCGAAAATAACAACTTCGGTCATGTTTAAATGAGTAAAATGAATAACTTTCACCGCGTAGTTTTTAATTTTTAATCAAAATTTGCACAAAAATGGAATTTGAAGTGAAAAATATTTGTATAGATTAATAAGGATGGTTTCACAAGGGCAGACTTTTGAACACCACAGGTTTACAATTTCTTTATATTCTAAAAATTTATTATATGCATCATTTGCAATGAAATTATGCCAAAAAATACATACCAATCCAGGCATCCATTTTTTGTTTGTATCATCTGTCCTTAAATTAGAATTTTCTGCAATCCCGCAGACAATTCAAATCAAGCCAGTTTATCACCTGTATAAGTGACTGCATGGAATTATGGGGTGAAAGATAGGTAACCAAATTGGAAAGTTCAATTTAAGAAGATGGTTCATGTCAGTGGATTCAAACTTTGCATTAAGCTAAACAAGGAAAGGAAAGAAGACTTAGAGGACAATTGACATCCAGCACATATTAGACTAGTACCCCCCCCCCCAACTTCCGCGAGTAGAGAGTCAATAGGAGGGCACATATAAAACTAGGAATTTGAAATATTCTTTAAAAAGCAAATATATGAAGCCTGTTGTGATATACGTATGCAAACATTTAGCAAAGTTGATAATGTGTAATAACCTGAAGTAGCTCATTGAATAATAATAATCAGCGAAATATTTCATGCCAAAACGTAAATGACACATATGAATAAATATTATGTTCATACGAAATTTATCTCAATTATTCCATCTGATATTGAATTAGCATAAATGTTAGTTTTAATCATATATACTTTTTAAGAAAGGAGAAAATGTCGTATTTTAAGGACCCTATACACAAGTGCAAAATTTTTTTTGGACATTGAGAAAAATATATTTAAAAGGATTTTATATTTTTACGAGTTTATTGTCTAATTTACACTGTATGTGTGTTCGTGGCATTTAATCCCTTTGAAAAATGAACAGATTAGACAACACAGTATCAGTGAATACAAATCACTGTTAATTACTTCAATAGAGAAAATACACGTAAATAAAACGTTCAGTTAATTGATCTTGGGCTTTAAAAATGTTAAGAATACTTGTATTCATTACAAATTGAGTAATATATTGTTAATTTCAATTTTTTAAAATTTAGATCTAGGGGCAAATCACTCTAACCGCAGAAAAATACCTGAGAATCAGAACTCTTTAGTGTGCAGTGTAGAGAGGGTTCTTAAACTTTCTAAAAATTAAAACTAAAATAGATTTAACATGTATGTGCTCGTTTTCAATTTATTTTACTAAATTATTGTTTAAAATTACTCATGAACATATATTAAAACTAATTAAGATCTTAATTTCTTTTATGAATCTGGCCTACCTGATTTTACATGTACTTTTTCGAGCACACAATTCAGGACTTAGTATTACTGAGAATTCATTTTAGCACAGAGTTACCAAGGTAGGAATCTCCAGTTTCCAAGATTGATTGATAATTAATTTTTCAAAATATGTCACCTATTTAATTGTCAAATTTGAAGTTCATCTACAAATTGAAGATAGTCGTATTTTCTGTGTTATCAGAACATTTTCACCATATACTATCATTGTTTATGCTTTCGCATTTATTATTAGTTAAAATTTAAAACGGTGAATAAAAATAGAAATAAACTAGATCACCGTGTTTTCACTGTCACAAGGTATGTGTACGTCGTACATTAAAATCGTGTCGTGTGCAAAATAAATTATTACACAATCTTTAATGTACACACATTGTTATCTCTTGCGTTAAACGCTATCATTCCAATAACAGCGTGTCACTTTGTACATGTAAGATTAAGCGTGCACAATTTTCACATTTTCGTGTTTGATCACAGTTTAACATTTCGCACCGATTGGATGTTTGATTTCTATGAAATTAATACTACGAGTACTTTGCATTTGAAAATCCAGCAAAACAATAATTATCCTGAATTATCGCACTGAAAGAATGTTTACGAGGATGCCAGTTGTAATAGGCAAGAAAACGTGGTCAGTCAAAGTCATCGTTGGCTTCTCTGTTCATATGCAAAGCAGTATTCTTTTCATTGAAATCACACAACCAGTCCATAAGAAATATTGTGATCAACTTCACTACGCCCTATTGAACAAAGTGACACAGGCTGTTATTTCAATGATAGTAATAACCTCACCTTTCTATGAAAAAGTCTTATTTATATTTGCTATATGATTTTGCACATGACACTTTTTACATGTACATGTATACATCCTATGACGATTAAGCAAAGGCGGGCCAGTGACAAATGAGGCAATGTTACAGGTCATTCAACCCATTCACTTAAAGTCAGCATTTTTTATGCTTTACGGCCGTTTCTATTGTGTTGCTTGGCATTCCTTTGTGTGTTCCTTACTTCTTACTGTCTTGAAAATCACTTAAAACCGTAGTACCTAGATTACAGATTGATACGGGTGTTCGGTAGAGGATGCATACTTGCATTAGGCACGTGACCCCATTTATTGTTTTTCCATACGTATCGATGATCACAAATTGCATTGATAACTTAATTATTAAGATAATATATATCACACTTCGTTATTTTTGCTTTTCATAGGATTGGTTTATATTTGATATATATATTGCCCATATAAATTTCTACGTTTACCCTATTATGACAATGGAAACTGGAAAAGTATGACCGATTCACTCATACATGGCAAATGATCCTATTTCTGATATTTCAAAAGTCATTGTCTGCTCTGCCCATGATTGATAATTTAGAAAAAGTGTGTCCACAACAGTCGCCCACTTTAATTTGTGGATATGTTGTGCAGAATTAAATTAAAAAATCAATGAAAAATCACATATCTCAAAATCTATGTAGGCGATGCCTGTGGACAATGTTATCTGAAAGAAAATTCCATTGAAAATTCATGTCTACTGCAACGTTTTAAGAAAATACGGGAAATGCTTATGTTTATGACGTCACAATCAATTAGAAACACGTGTTTTAAAAATGATGTCTATGATTTTCCTGCATGGTATTTCAATGATTCAGAGAGCTTGGGTTTTCATTTTTTAAATCAGTTTCATTTTTAAGAAAATCACAGAAGATGTTGTGAAAAATGATGTCCTTGATTTTATATATGTATTGACAATGATCAGCATGGGTTTTCATTTAATAAATCAAAGTTTGGACTTACGTCAGATAATATTTATCCTACCATTTCAATGCCATAAGGAATATTGTTTCTCTGCTAGCAATGATATTTGCTTCAAAATACTCTAAATTAACACCACCAGTTGCTTTTGTTTTTATTTATTTATTGGTTACATACATGAAGGATATCAACAAATACAGGAAAACTATGAATTTTGAAACATCTCCTCAACAACGTACTCTAAGTAATACATGTCACCATAAGATTTAAGATTTTTTGCAGCACAAATCACTGTTGTTTGAAAACGTACAAACATGAAGTTTAAAGACCCAAATATATATATTCCTTTACATCGAATGAACAAAAGAAGTTGTAATTTTTCTTAATCATAGGTATATAAAATAAAAAGCAAACTATGTACATTTTCAATGATATGGCTGCTAATGGATGAATACACAGGTAATAAGATTATATATTTTATCAAGGATTAAAAAAATCAAGTCATGCATTGAGTTATGTTTTTGTTCACGTAGCCCACTGGACTAGCATCCTATTTTTTAACATCTGCAGCCAAAGCTTTTAAAGTTGTCATGTTGATGACCTTTTATGCGAGGTTGTACGCATCATTAACGGCGAGAGCGATCATAGCAATCAGGGTAATGCCGTCTGTTGCAAATGCAGCAACAATCATAGTGGCGACCAGAGCAACATTTACGATTCGTTCAAACCATGACATTTCCCAGAAAGCAATTTTCATTATTTTCCAGAATATGCCAAAAGAATAAGTGTCTTTCAGCAGAGTGAAAATTGCTTTTGCTTTTCCACAAGTATTTCCTGTTATCAATCTCTGAAGAAATTGGTTTATGATTCTTCTGAAAGCGGCTGTTCCACTATTGGAAAGATTTCCCTGATCATTTTGCCTATCAAGGCATCACCTTAGGTTACTTCAATTCCAATGACACCAAGAGCCAGCAATACGCTTTCTATGTAAATGCTAATTATTTGGAATATTATCGCTTTTGTGATGCCTTCCATCAAGAAAAGTTGTATTGGGTCAAGTAATTTTTTGCTTCCACGCTCAAAGGTTGCATAAGAGTCTGTTATCGTCATCGTAAATGTTTATTTATCAACATACTCCGATATTTTCCTAAAATCGTCATCCGAGAGAAGCTTTCGGACCTTTTATCGCACTCACTTCTGCGTCTGGAAGTTTTGAGAAATCGGCAAGGGAGTTGGTCGGGGTAGCTTCCATTACAGCGAAGTTCCTCATACGCTCTTGTATTTCCCTGCACACGTCCTGAGAACATTCTTGTATTGTAGGTTCCACGATTCCAGTGCCATCTTCATCACGCCATCGACAATAGTTACAAAAACAAAACGCATTTCCATGCTTTTATTCATAACTATACCATTCACTGTTAGCCCTTACTTACAATATTGAAATTTAATGATTCTTGGTAACATATAGAATTTTTTCTACAGTAAGTGAAATTCATCAAGTTATTCTTGGATATTTTGATGCCATAAATATTAAATCAACCCTAACTTCAACATGCTAAGTTTTATTATAAGGCATATCCGTATTACTGTACGTGTATTTAAGTTTCAAACGTTAAAACAACATAAAAAAAAACATCATTAGTAAGGTCATAAATTGAGTTAAGGTGTCTCTCTAACAAATCATAGATACATTTGGATGAAGCAGCCATTTTCTTAATTCCTAAAAATGAAATAGATTATATTTTAAAATCTTTTTTAAAACCCCAAATAATAATAAAAAAAAAAACATTTAATTAATGTGAATATACATGCGTATGATTTCTTTAACGAAGCATTTATTTACTCATAAGAGGATGATTTCTATATTTGATAAATCAAAAATGCATTTGAATTAAAATTTGAATACAACCAAAAAAATCACAAGTGATATTCTTTTAAAACATTAATCTGAGTTGAACTAATAATAAAAAAATTGTTACCGTAGTTTTTTTCCAAACTCTGGGTTAGAAAACGTTTTCTTTTCTTTTAAATCTTGCCATATGTAGTCAGTAATAAAGCAGTTATTGTGTAAAATCCCGCCCACTACACCTTAAGAGAAGTTCTGCAATCCTCATAAGTCGTACCAACTCCCACTCAAAAGGTACTTTATAAGTACTTTTTATTCCTATATCAGCTTTTTTTCCAATAACCGACATATATTGTCATATATATTTATTTTTTACATATCTGAAAAAATTAAGATATTTTAATATCGCCAAACTGAAATGTTCTCATGTACATTGTCTTCACATGGCTTCCCCTATAATAAGCAAAACAAAAAACAACAACAACCCCCCCCCCCCCCCGATTACATTAAAACTTATTACATTGTAATACATAATATCTCTCAAAATCTTTTAATAAGTACGTGCATACATACACTTTTTAAAGAACTTTTTTTTGGTTTAATATACCTCGGTATATTGAAGAAATGTAATTTACATCTCACTGTAAAATAAATTTAGTATTGGTCAAAGGATGTATCAAACATGTATGGAATATTAAGATAAAGAGCAGTTATCAAGCCCAGATATCAAATTAAACAATTCAAATCGCATCGTGTGAACACTAACCTCTGAAAACATCAGACCCGGGATCAGGTGCCAAAGAGGAGTGGGTATCCCCTGCCGACCGGTCACACCCGCCTTGTGCTCCTTGTCATGATCGGGAAATAACGGGAAATCCGTAGACAATTCAGTTTTTAACATTTTGTTAAAAAACAAACAAACAAACAAACAAACGGTGTCTTCAGTGTCAGCATTCGACTTAATGATAGATATGCATAATGTCTGTAGAACTGGAGAGTCAAGTAAATATTACAGTAATTCAAGAACATATACCTAATTAAAATTCAAATTTTGTAAAGGATTTTTTTTCGTATCTGATAGTTTTTTGAGAGTGCTGCTGCTCTTAACAGAATTTGCATTCAAATTTTAAATTTTATAAATGTGGCTCAAGTTGAAATATGCAATTTTTCCCTACTGATGAGGTGCCCTGACTTACTTGAGAGAGCAGAAATAATATAATTAGTCAATTTTGAATATTTGTTGCATTTGTATTATAGTAAAATAATTTTATGTGATACTATCCCATTTCTATATCCATGAATTTATTAACTTTGTTTGATCACAGTGAATATTTAATATAAAAAAATTGCACAGAAAAAGTAAGGCAATGAAACAGTTTTCAAAAGAATTATACCATGCATGGTAAATGTTGTTTATTGTGAATTTTCCTTCGGATTCCTTTTTGCAGAAATTCTTTGAAATGCTATATTTTTGTGGCCGATTGCTTTGCATCCATTGAACTGTTTGTATAGAGCATCCCGTCCTCCGACTCCGGGCTGTATAAAAATAATATTCTTTTTTTCTAAATGTATAAATGTTATTCTTAACTATAAACATGCTGTCCTTCACATAAACCTACGTGGTTTAACTCAGTCTATTTTCCTTGAACACAACTTCAACAACTTGAACTTTGGGGTATGAATTAGTATGCATGGCTGTAGTAGGTATTATTTCGAGCACATTACGCATGGTACAGAAATTAAGTATATTGGTAATGAGTTATGCATCTCGGATAGCTGTTATAATATTAGGATGACATCATACACTCAGAAAACTTTGTTAAAGGAGAAAATGCTAGATTGTTTATCTCTTCATGAATATGAACTAACACGAAGGTCGTTATTATGTAAGATAATTAACAGACATGCAATGTAAGCAAATAAAATGACCGCTTAGTTTATGAATATACAGGTGTAACACATTGTAAAAATTAAGAGATGTGATAAGGTTATATGAATAAAGGCAAGATTTTTTAAAACCTAAGAGAGAGAGAGAGAGGTCATTCTTGATTTTATTACACTCTTAATAATATTACATGTACAAGTTCGTAATTGGATTCAACAATTTCTCGACAAAAAAAGGCCTTAAGTATGGATCCTCATATTGCTCCGTGGGTTCTTTTATTTTGTAAATTTAAATCAGGGATGAGGTCAATTACTTTAAAAGTAATTGATTTAATTAAATTACTTTGACTTTTTCGTCAATTAAATTAAATTTAGATTACAGGCTTTCTAAGACAAGTAATTAAAAAAAAAAATTAAAAATACCTTCCAAAAGTAATTAATTAAATTACAAATTACATTTTGAATTTTTGAATTTTTTTTATAATCATATGATTATACAGAAAAGGGAGAATTATTTGTATATTATTTGTATATAAGTGTAGTCTCTGGAAAAACAATGCTAGAAATAATATGTTATCAGGCATTGTGTATCTTTGTGGTTTAAATCATAACTTTTATTTACAAAACAGTAAAGAATTATCCGAGATCACTTTGATGCAGTTCCTCCACACGAAACCTACATGTACACAAATTGCATGGGATATAATAATTGATTAAAAGGGGGTGTTATACTAGAGTAAAATATGTCGCAACTATAACCCCTCCAATTAAATACTTCTTTTTAAGGTAACCATAACATCCTAAATTGCTATTTATGATGAACATTTTACTTCATAAATAATACTTGTACAAAACATAACTGTTTCATATATAAAATTTATTTATAAAATTTTGTTCAAATTTTGAAATAATTATTAAATTGAATTTTTTTTCTTTTCTTAAACTAGATGAGCATTTTTTAATTAAAAATAATAATTTCGATGCATTGACTTTGTCATCTAATTCATGGAATGAATACCTCTTTTGAGGGGTTGATTTGTTTTGATTGCAATTTACAGATGCTATCCGGAGGGCAATTATATTTTAATAGCAAGAAGAGAGACTTTAATTAATGACAAACACATTCCTTTTTTTCTTGATACACACATTCTTATTCCTCATTGATAAAAGTGATTGAAATATTACAAATTATGTGTGTTTCATGGCTGAATAGACCTTAGAATGGTGGTGCAAAATTCAGATAAACATAAAACAAAAGAAAATTATATAATGATTAGAAAGAAATACATTATTATTATGAAATAATCTGTCTTCTGTATCATTGAGGGACTAAGGATATGTTTTGCAATTAAATAAAAGACAGTATAATGGGAGGTTGTGGTGACAATATATCATGCATTTGTATTATATAAAATAATTGAATGTAATTGAAAAATTAACTGAAATTACATGGCAAATTTTCAGTGTAATTAATAAAAATTACAATGACAAGTAATTGAAAAAATGTTCAATTACAAATTACTTCCAATTACTTCAAAAAATTTTATGAATTACAGTCAATTACAATTACTTTTTTTGAATTACCCCATCCCTGATTCAAATTTAACAATCATGAAGTGTTCAGGTCCCCATCCCCAAACTGCCCTCTACCTCGCCAGATTATAGACTATAAAGAAAGACAGAATAGCACTATAACAAATAGTGTTTGTAAACCTGCACGGGAAAACACTGGGTATACTTAAAACATATTTTATTGAATAATACAATAAGGATTGTTGTATAATAGGTCGAGATACAATAATAAGGAATGTACATGATAATCAATAAGGTTGTGAAAAATAAAGGTTCACAATCAATTATTAATCATCAAATATTATATTTTAAACAATGACAACCCCGTAACTGTATACATATGATTTACATACTGCTCCAGCTTAAAATTAATACGAAAAATATTTAGAAAAAATCATGAATTTAATAGAGTATTTAATATAATAGTGTTACTAATTTAGTCTCTTAGAAGATTTCATTAATTCGTGTCCATATTTTACTAGTTTACAATTTGTTTGATTAGAGTATTGACATTTTCCTCTTAGTAGCTCAAAAGCAACGCCAATATCATTTAATTTTTTTACCTATAAGTTTCTTTCAACAATATTCATGTATGATGGGAAGTTAATAAAATAATATTCAGTATCCTCAGTATAAAAGCCACACTTTTGACATATTTGAACATTTGATTTAAAAAAAAATGACTTCTAAACTGTGCATTAAGATTGCTAGCATTGTTTAGCAACTTACAATGCAAGATATTCTTAATATACCTACAAGGTGTATTAGTTGCTCCCTGATTTTTTAGCTTTGCTTTAATGATAGATAATGAGGTAGAATTTTTTACATCCTCACTAAGACTGCTCCAAAGTTTTATGATTGAGGGAATAAAACTATTATAGAACGACATTGTTTTACAAACTTGTATACATAAGTTATTACAACCAGACCTTAGGTTGTATGCATGTTAAACTGGAAAAAAAGGTTGAATCAAATCATAAAATAATCAGTTGGAGAACCATTAATCATTTTATACATCTTTTAAGGTATAATGGTTCCCACCCTTGTTCACCCTAATTCACCATACAGACACATTCTGGAAGAATTAACGCAAAGCGCAGTAATTTTCAAGCAATTCTGAATTACTTTGGCTACAATTATCTGCATATTCTAAATGGAGATTCAGCTCCATGTTCAGGCAAATCTTGCTCATTTTCGATATGTGATATATTGTGAGACAAAATTATTAAATTCTTATTCTTTGGAAGTTTCATTCGTTGGTATTCAACTGTAACGGACCTGATGTTACACCACTGGAGACAGTACACAATACATGCATGTCAAAAATGCGTTATGCGTTTTGTCGGACCTAGGAACCAAATTGTTTGCCTGAGGCCGTTAGAGTTTGGTTCGAGGTGTCGACAAAACGCATTTGTCCTAAAACTCAGTCAATAAATGTTTTATTATACCTTTCATTTTATTCAAGTTTTTGACATACATGTATTTTGTACTGTCTTCCGTGATGTAACATCAGGTCTGTCACTGTTGAATATCAACGAATGAAAAATATAAATTTTATCAACGAAGGGCATGTTGGCCTTGGATGGCCTCTTCAAAGTTGTTTTCCCTGTTTATTTTGTAAAAATGTTAGGATATCAAAATGGAAGTACATCGCAAATGGAGGATTTTATAGGGGTCATGTCTTCATTCATATCATGCTCTCAATAACAGTCTTCAAGAGACCGTTCACGTCCAACTTGTCCTATATTGATAAACATACATAATATCTGAAATGACTTTTATCAAAAGTACAGAATTAAACAGGTGCATTTAAAAACAAAATTTTTTTAAATATACTTTTTCTCGATAACTATTTTTTTTTAATATTTGCTATCAAATGATAATTTTCTATCTGTTAATCAATGATATATTTATAAACTTTAAAAGCTTAAACTTTATACCTCAAATAGTTTTGAAGATATTGTAAAAATGAATTTTCGGACATCTTGACCTTTGGCAAAACCTTAGTATAGAAGCATGTATTGTGCGATTGTGAGAGACGAATAGGAGAATGAGTTGTATTCATAGGCCTATGAACGCAAGTGAAGAGTGCAGGTTCATAATGAGAGAAAACAGATCTAGAGAGAATGCAAAATTAATATAATTCATTAAATGGATTTTTTTTAGTTTGGTGACTGTTCCTAACCTAAATGTTTCATGCATGCTTGACAGTCAAATCACCTAAACAAACTTTATTTCAGAGTAGCGTATAAGTAATACATGTATAACTTCAAATATGACAAAAGTAACTCTGGTTTTTTTTTTTTTTTTTTTTTTGTTAAAATATACAAAAAAACATGTAAATAGAGATTATTTATCATAATGACATTAGTTTAAATATAATCTTACAGCAGCCTTGAGAGGAAAAAAAATTAATGAGAATACTTCTTTAAGGGGATAATATATTAATGTAAACAGATACAGATGTTAAAAATATGTCTGACATTATATGTCGGTTATTGAAAAAAAAAAACATGCTGATGTAGGAATAAAAAGTAATTTTTAGTTTCTTTTCATTGGATGTTGGCACATCTAATGTGGATTACATAACTCCTCTGAAGGTGCAGGTGAAGGGGTTTTTCACAATAACTGCTATATAAATGACTACATCTGCTGAAGTTTCAAAGAAAAGTCAGAGTCTTCTCACCCAGAGTTTGGAGAAAAGGTAACTATATCTTATTAGTTCAACACAGTTTAGTTAAAAAATTTAATACAAATGCAATTTTGACTTATCAAATACATAAACCATGCCCTTGTGAGTAAATAAATGCTTCTGTAAAGAGACTATATTGCACTTGTATCGATGTAAATTTTCCCATAATTTGGGTTTTAGAAACAATATTTAAAAAGCTAATCTATTTCACTTTTTAGGAATCAACAATAAAGAAGATGGCTGCTCCATCCAAATGTATCTATGATTTTCTATGATTTTATGATTTTTTTTAGAGAGACACTCTATTAACTTAATAAGTAATCTTATTTTTAAGATTTTTTTGAATTTCGTTCAAACTTTCGTTACCTAAATACTGATACATGTATGCCTTATGATAAAGCTCAGCATGTTGAAGTTAGGGTTCATTCAATATTTGTGACATCAAAATATCCAAGAAAAATTCGATGAATTTCACAAATGTTGGAAAAATTTCTCCATATTATTAAATTTCATTGCATTTCGATTGCTAACAGTGAATGTTTTAGTTATAACGAAAGGCGTGGGAATCTTTGTTGTCTTTGTAGCTATTGTCGACGGTGTGCTCAAGATGGCACTTGAAATCGTGGAACCAACAATGCAAGAATGTTCTCAGGACGAGCGCAGGGAAATACAAGAGCATATGAGGAACTGCGCTGAAAAGGAAGCTACCCTGACCAACTTCCTTGCTGATTTCTCCAAGCTTCCAGACGCAAAAATGCGAGAAAAGCTCCGAAAGCATCTCTCGGATGAAGATTATAAGAAAATATCAGAGTATGTCGATGACGAAACATTTACGATGATAATAACGGGCTCTAGAGCAACCTTTGAGCGTGGAGGCAAAAAATTCCTTGACCCCATACAACTTACCTCGATGGAAGGCATCGCATATGCAAGTACTTTACAAATAGCTAGCATTGTCACTGAATGCATATTTCTGGTTCTTGGCGTCATTGGAGTTAAAGTAATCTTAAAGGAGACCTTGATACGCAAAATAATCCAAGAAATCATTCCAGTAGTGGAACAGCCCGCTTTCAGAAGAATCATAGACGAATTTCTTCAGAGCTGGACAACAGGAAGTACTTGGGGAAAGGCAAAGGCAATTTTCACTCTGCTGAAAGACACCTATTCTTTTGGCATATTCTGGAAAGTTATTAAAATTGCTTTGTCGGAAATGTCATGGTTGGACCGAATCAAAACCATCGCTCTGATAGCCGCAACTATCGTTGCTGCATTCGCAACAGACGGCATTGCCCTGATTGCCAAGATCACTCTCTCTGTCAATGATACGCACAACCTGGGGAAAAAGGTCATTAACATGACAACATTGAAAGCTTTGGCTGCAGATGTTAGAAAATAGGATGCTTGTCTATTGGCCTCCAAGGAAAAAGTCCATTGGACTACGAGAATGAAAAAAACATTATTCAATGCAAGAATCTATTTTAAACCTTGCCAAAACATATATTTTATTGCTTGATTAAACAAATAACCTTCTTACTGAAAATCAAATGCATATATTTCTTTTGTATTTGAAATGTAACCAAAATAAAGAGAAAGCACTTCAGTCTCTTTTGTTTATTCAATATTGCAGGATTCTTGTACATTGTGTTTCTGGGGATATTTTGCAAAGAAGATGTTAAAACTTCTCAAATATCCCGTGTTTATTGATATCCTATGTTAGCAAATAATGTCAAACAAGAAGCACCTGTCCGTGTTAATTTAGAAGTGTTTGAGGACAGAATAGGATAATAATATGTCTTAACATACTGTATTCCTTACGATATTGAATTGGTTGTAATATTAAGGATGCATAACACAAATAAAATCTTTTGTTTTTACCAAATTTCCCACTTTCACCTGAAAATATCATTCATGTTACCTATTTGAATACATGTATTAATCTTTGAGTAATATTGCTGATTTCTGTAAACAGTTTGTGTGCGTTATTTATCCTTAATACACTTTGTCGTAAGGTCGAAAGTTGATTAATGTCTTTCAAATAAGATAGTTACGTCACTAATTTACATCCACAATTGTTTATGGATTTCAATGTTTACCCGTTCAAAACAAAGAGCACACACACCGGTGTACTGTTAAACAGGAGATTCTCATACTACATGACACGTTATCTTACTTCTGATGTTTCAGAAGGGTTCCTTTTAAAAGTCTGTGTTTTCTTGGATCTTAGTAATGCAAAATATTTTGTTGAAAACATACCGATTGTACACACAAGTACCCCGGAGTTGATATTTAAAAGATGCATGAATTTCTGTTTATCATATTATTTTGTAGTTTTTGGAAATCAAGTTTCCCAACAATACGGTGAATTTATTATGGGTACTAATTACATACGCGCCTTAATTGGCAGAAGTATTCTTTGTGTTTTTAAAATAAGTTTATTAAAAATTCTACATGAAAAGATCTCTTGATGTGGCTTTCAATTCGATATTAACAACTAGAAAAAGACATTCATGGCATGCATATCAACTGCGCTTTAGGCATTTACAATATTCATTTTCCTCTTCTATGCTAGAAAAAACATTCATGGCAAACTTAAAACAAAACTTTATTATAAACCTGATGACTTCAACTTGTCAATTGTCAACTTCATTTATTTATATACAATTGAATAATACCATTATATCATGCATATTGAGTTTATAAATCCTATTTGCTACGATACAATACCGTGGTCGTATAGAAAAATGCAGTTTATATAATATCTGGGTTCTCAATGAGCTGTTTTACTGTGTTGGTCCCGACAAAGTAAAATTTTCCCCAACACAGTAACGATTCAAATTTTATGCGTGTGGCACAGTAAAAATTTTGCCGACACAGTATGATCTGTGATAATAAGAAAATCCAAACATATAAATTCTCTCTAAATGAAACTTTAATCAAATAATGCTAAAAGGTGGGACACTTAATTAGGGCTTCACCTTGCATAATCAATTATCTTCTAGACCCTCGCCGGACTTTATGCATGAAAGAACAAAGACAAATAATTGTTTTCACACTTCCATGTAACGGTTAATTGACAGTGCATTAAAATACATTATATTATATTCTAAAATATATATATATCTAATAAAACCTTTCTATAGAACCATGGCTCTAAAATCATCTTGACACTGTAAGTCAAACATATAACATCGTAACGAAATCATTTACTAATTGATGTAAATAAATTGTTTTAAATTTTCAAGGATCTCTGAAAAGCATTTTACTATTCTGAAGCTTCTTTTTTTGTAATTCGGTAATTCGATCAAGAAAACTGACAAAAATAAATCACGGCAAATTAACTCTAAAACATGGTGAGTAGATCGACTTTATCGACAAGAATTTCCTATATACGAGAATGTATTTCAGAACGTGTGATTTTACTTTTATCAATATGTACGACCTTACCATTTGTGTAACGAATTAGTGTTTTTTTTTTAAAAAGTGTGGACATGTGTTCTTTTGTAATTATAATAAATATTGATTAAATTGCGAATGTGATAGCGCTAAAAACACGAAAATTTAGCGTAAACTTTGCAACACAGTAAAATTTCAAACGGTGGAGAACCCTGATTATATTGACTGACGTTTTCTATGAAACATGTTGGGGCATTATTTTCACACAGAACTGTCTACGGATTTTCTTCTTTTTTTTAATCATGAAATGGAGCGTACACACGGCAGATATATCTAGTTGCCAGGGGATGTTTGCTTTTCTATGGCAGCTAGTCCTATACTACTACTGTTTTCTATTTTTATAAACATTCGTGGGGGAAACTTATTATAAATGTAAATATTAAAGCGTAAATTGAGCCAACCCAGTTTATACTGTATTGATTGGACTGCTATTTAGTTTATTCCTGAAATAAAATAGATTTTAAGTTTGATAACCAAATCCCTATTATTTCCCTTCGTTAACCCAGTCACTACTATTCCACTTTGTTAACTCAGTCTCTATCATTTTACTTTGTTAAATCAGGTTCAAATTATTATGTTTACCCATGTGCACTTGGTTACCCCACATTTCACTTGGTTAAAAATTTCACTTTGTTAAGCCAATCCCTACTATTTCACTTCGTTAACCCAATCCCTACCATTTCAATTTGTTAACCCAGTCCCTACTATTTCACTTTGTTAAGCCAATCCCTACTATTTCACTTCGTTAACCCAATCCCTACCATTTCAATTTGTTAACCCAATCCCTACTATTTCACTTTGTTAACCCAATCCCTACTATTTCAATTTGTTAACCCAGCCCCTACTATTTCACTTTGTTAACCCAGCCCCTACTATTTCACTTTGTTAAGCCAATCCCTACTATTTCACTTTGATATCCAGTCTCTACTGTTTCACTTTGTAAACCCAGTCCCTTCTAGATCACTTCATTAACAATCCAAACATTTCTCCTTTATACAAATTTTGCTTAAGACCTGATGTATTTTCTGAAATTAACATAATGTCAATTCTTTTATAAAGTTCGACAACTAAGATTAATTCCCTTTGAAAGACGTGGGCAAAACGATCATAATTTTCTGCTCCGTATTATGAAAATACCCAGTTACCCTTAACAAATACATGCAGCAAGTTTGTTTTTTCTATGTATGTCATCAGAGTATAACTTGAGCGGAGTGGTGTTCAACAGGTCTTAAAAGATGGTAGCTCATAGAAGAAGCACACCAACTACATCTCTCTAAAGGATAACACTTAAACACAACGGACAATACTTGATAACTTCCAAATATATATCTTTCTTATTTTTGAAATACATGAAAGTCCCGCGTTTTTCCTGCGTTCACAAAGAACTTCATAATTACGTGCATACATGTAACCAAGAAAGATGGCAAAGTTTTTAAAAGAGTTTGTATTTTACGCTGAACACGACTCGTAAATAAGCATACGCCATTTTCGATATCATCGGTTGTTCGATAAAAGAAATCAACAATATACAATCTCACGATAAATCTTTTGAATTTATTACTCATTATACACATCTAGATTAGACGTCGCGCAGAGAATTGGGGCTGATTTTCGAACGTCAAAATATGCTATTTGACTTGGTGCGTGTTAGCGTATAAACGTTGAAAATTAAAGTTGTAACAAATTAGACAAGACATCCAGATAAAAAAAAAAGCCTACATTAATGATATACGTCCCTTTAAATACCATTATACGCATATTTGTGCCGACCAAAAAAAACCGACTAGACATCAAAATAACTCTTTCTATCTCTCTTATTACTTGATATTTATAAATTTTTAAATAAAGCATTTGTCTACTTCTTGATTTGCACATTCCATTTATTTCTTTAATTTTACCAAAAGATCCTGTGATATGTTAAAACTATCTTTACAAAACATTCCATCTGTATTTGTTACTTGTCAAGATCACGGCATATTACGGAATGCTTCCAATTTTACTGAAAGTCGGAAACTTTCAGTAAGAAGGTCATTTGTTTAATCAAGCAATAAAATATATGTTTTTAATAGATTTAAAATAGATTCAAGCATTATATAATGTTTTTTTTTATTCTTGTTGGCCAATAAACTTTTTCTTCGGAGGCAAATTGACAAGCATCCTATTTTTTAACATCTGCAGCCAAGGCTGGGTCAAAGGATATTTTTATCTTTCTTCTTTCATAAATCCATTTTTAGTGCATATGTCAATGTGTTCTATATGAAAAATCCAAAAAATGACGCAGAAATAACTTTTTATTTTAAAAAATCATACGCGCGTAATTATAAAATAGATTTTCCATAAGTACGTATATTTTTCTTAAAAATTAAAACGTTATTTCTGTGTTATTTTGGGGGTTTTTTTTCGTATGGAAGGCATTATATTATCATTTTACTAACAACGTGACGGTTTGCTTGATGATGCGTGCTAAAAGTTTGTGTACTGATTATCATTTTCCTCATCGATTGGATGTTTTATTTTAATGGAATCAATACTATTTTGCATATGAAACTCAGAATACAATACCCTGATAACACTGGCCAATTAAATTGAATGATTGTTTACTAGTACGGCATTTGTAGTCACCAATTGCAACTTCACGTGGTTAGTCAAAGCCCCTTTTCTGTCCTCAAAAAAGCATGTTTTACATTTGCTGTGATTTGACCGGATAGTGTTTTAAATATGTATAAGAAAATTTAAAGAATGGAATTAGTAAGACTATTCTGCCACTGTTGTACTATGTAACTATCAATATCATCATTATAGGAAGTAACATGCTTTGTCCATCCACACGTAATACTATTATTAATGTTGTTTACTGTAAACTAGTGTTGAATCATTAAATACGATTATATTCAATAATATTGACAGTGGTATTGCTGGGTTTTGTATGACAAACCAAAGCCAAATGACAAAAATCTAAACAATTTTTTTCATTTCTGTTAATACTTATATTTTGCAAAAGTGACAATGAACTAGTTTTATTCAAAGTGGGGTGGGGGACTTCAACACTTTTCAAATTTAAAATCCGTAAAGTCCTCTGTTTTATTGAGTTAAAAGGTCGAGACCACTACATTTTCTGAGGTCAGCCTAAATTTGCATGTAAGTTAGCTATTTGTTTACTTTACCCACTGATGAATGAATCGCAATGCATTATTAGCTACTACAATTACTCAGTTGTGTTGAAAATAAAGGGCAACTTGAATAGTAACCTGGAAACTCATTATCATTTTTTTTTTAGATTTATGAAAGAAGTATTATAAATGATATATAATTCTGCATTTCGTAGTCCATATTTACAAAATTTGCTTTGTGAAGCCTTTTATCAACTTGTTATATATCGGCACAAACCATTATTCAAAGAGATGTAGGTGCTTGTAGCATTGAGATTTTTTTCACGTGTTATACGTGTACATCGTTTAAGACAGCAGAACAAGGTGTGCAATTATAATTTAACCCTCAATATTATCAAAATGTTTTAATGAGCATGCAAACGTCAAAACGTTTGTACGGTATTCAAAACAACTATTAATCATCTAAAACAACCCCAAAATTAATTAAATCTGAGAATGAAGATGTGTCTTTGGAATATAATCTTTCAATTTCGGCCTTATAAAGTAAAAAAAAAAGCTCTGCGGTTTTTCTCGTGACGAAGTGAATATAATGCAGTAACCGACGAAAACCACGTGTCATTATTGAATCGTAAAGACGTAGTAGACTGTCCTGCTCGTTAAATTGATTGGAGGGTGTGTTCCCGTTTTGCACACATTTGGTAATTAGTATAGAACAAAAGGTGTGAAGTGTGTTTTGATAGCAATTATAGTCTGATTTCTGGTTAAGATTTTACCTGTGAATACCTGATTTAGCTTAATGTATTCTTAAGAGGTTTAATACAATTTTATAAGCATTTCATTAAAATTCTATATAATATATTTATGGGAAAATATTTGATTTTATTGAATAAATTATTAATATTTGTTTAATATTATTCATTATTAAGTCCAATTTCTTAAAGTAAGAATATGTACTTTTCAATCTTGATAAAATTCTAAATGAATTAAAGATATAACAAATAATAAAGAAAATAGTGAAAAGAAGTAATTTGAAAATAATGCCCAAGCCAATAAGATCATCAGATAATCAAATACATTAATTTTGTATTTATTCTCTAATTTTTTCACTATAAGTTCATCTTTCACATACTTACTAAGCTAAGTATGGTATAGACTATAGCAATTAAGTAATTATCTCACCTGGTCAAATTCCCGATTTTTACACATTTTTTAATTACCTGTAATTCAAATGTGTGCAAAAAGGGAACAAACCGATTTGAGAACGTGTGTGACGAAAACATCGTCACATGTTGAAAATTGCGTACGATATAAGGTAGTGTACCCGACCTGTTAAATGATATGTAAAATAATATTTCGAATTGGTTCAAGGTAATTAAAGTTATCGTTGATCTTTGTCTGTATGAAATATTTTTATATTCCCACTTGAAAAACGGGAGGGTACAAAGTAAACGGAATGTCCGCCTGCACGATCGTCCGTCCGCCTGTACGTCCGTCTGTTACACTTATGTGTACTCATCTCTTATCCGCAACTCCTCTCATACCTCGAATGAAATTTATGAGACTTTCATAGAATCTTTATTGCATATTAATTGCCATTGTGCACCTCTTACTTTACATTTTGATTCGACACATATTTTGGGGTTCCCATTACAAAAAATGGACACTGTCATTATATTCATATGGGAGGCGGGGGGTATCCTTTATAGTGAGCTTATTGCTCACAGTACCTCGATCTAAGTTTTGACATTTTTTTCAGGCGGGAAATGTCTGTACGCAGACTCCTGCCCATCAAGTGGATGTAAATGTGGCCCCAGTTGTAAATGTGGACCCAGCTGTAAATGTCCCGGATGTAAAGTAAAATGCAACTGGAACGTTAAGACATAGTTTTTTTCATTTAGTTTGTAAAATGAGCATCTAAAATTCAATCTTATTATTATATACACTATGCAGATTTTACAGGTTGTGTCTTTCTGTAAGTTAAGGAGGTTGTTCAAGTTTTGCTATGGTCACTAGTACTGTTGTGCATTTAAAACAACAATCAGAGAACTATCATTTTGATGTATCAATTGTCAAATATTCTTATATGAGGGTCAAATCCTGATCGATCTTCTTGGCTCATAACATTGGATTACTGAAAATATTACTGACACGTTCGGTGTGTTGTTTTCTTTTCTTCACACTGATTACGCCGTTAATTCTTGATGTCAATGTCATGCATCATATTCAACAATTCGATAAAAATGTAGACACGAAATATCATCCTCCCGAACTGAAAGAACCACCCTAATTTATCCTCCGAAACGTGTTTTACTGTTGAAAATTCATTGAAAGGCTAGGAGGTCACCTCCTTTTGTTACATACAGCAGTAAAGCTTTGTACATATTTCCCCCTACAAACACATCCCACTTTCTGAAGAGCATTTTACAGTTTGAATAATTTCCATTACTTTGTGTTAATTTGTTACTTTTCAAAGTTTGTTCGAGTATTTTAATTGTCAATACTTTTTCTAGTTTCCTTTTGACTTACAAAGGATACAAGTATTACATACCTGTTGATATTTTATGTAACTTGCAGGAAACTGCGCTTGCACACAGGGGTGTATTGATCCACAGTCCTGTAAATGTACCCACAGTAGCTGCGTCTGTAAAAAAATGAGTGCTTTGTCTCATGATTAATTTCCAAATGTAAAAAACAAAATAAATGCATAAAATACTATAAATTGAGTGTTTCTTTTTTATTGGTTTCTTATACTTGAGAAAATATTTCTATAATATAATATAATTTAATATAATATATATTTACATTCATGTAATTTTCTTTATATAATCCATAGAAATCCATGTTAACACACGAAATTTCACCGCGCGTGAAACACAACAGGAAAAAAATTTTCAATACTTTAGGAACACCAAAATGTAAAATGTTTTATTTCAATTTAATGAAAAACTATAACCCTGAAAAATTGACGTTAAAATTAACGTAATGTGTGTTAAGAATTAATTTGTCACTTTTTTCCTCTCAATGTTTGTTTGCGTTATTTAACTTTGCAACGCCATTTAACGTTATTTGACGTCACAAACGGCTCTTACATTTAATAACTACGGCAGTTTTGAAGGGAGCTAAATTCACATTTAAGATTAACGAAATAAGCCATTATGAAGATTCGAGAATCCTCCCTGTAATTCTATTTTTGAGATTGGATCCTCCCCGTAATCCTACCGCGCTAACGCGCGATATTCAATTTGTCGGCACGGCCAGGTGTGTTATAGGACCGAAGACATCCAAAAATATGAATTCAATGCTTAAGTATATGCTAGAAATTAATGAAAAACAGGAGTAAATTAAGAAAATGGTGAATCTCAAAACATCTATAAAGAATGCATGCAGACTTGTGAAGAGGGCGTAAAACACGGACCAACTGTAATCCTAGAGACTTGATCCTCCCGTGTAATCCTAGAGACTAGATCCTCCCCTGTAATCCTAGAGATTGCATCCTCCCCTGTAATCCTAGAGATTGGATCCTGTAATCCTAGAGATTGGATCTTCCCCTGTAATCCTAGAGATTGGATCCTCCCCTGCAATCCTAGAGATTGGATCCTCCCCTGCAATCCTAGAGATTGGATCCTCCCCAGTTGATCATAACCGTTAACTATGAAGAGTGAAACCATGCAGGTAGCAAGTATAGGTCTATTATTTGAATCCGGGGAATACATATTTTGGAGAAGCGAGGGAGGGGGACAATAAAATGATGACTCTGAATAGTTCGCCGTGTGGAAAGTGGAAATAAGTTTTCGGGGTTTTACGTCCCTGAACTGTAATTCCGTATATGTTTTACTTTTAATCTCAAACATTTCTGATTTTCTTCTCAAGAGCATATATTTTACATACGTGCAATGTAACCAACGCAAATGTCAAAAAACTGTAAAGTGGTTATTAGAGGAATAATTTTATATGACAGTTTTTATCTAAGAAATTTTATGCAAGTGAAGATCTGAAGTGATCGAGAAATAAATCATCAAAAGTTTTAAGTACATTTATGAAAATCGAAATCATATATACACAATATTTTTTCAAAAAAATTATCAAATAAGCAAAAACATTGACAAATCATTTCTACAAATAACGCATTTTCTTAAAAACAATTTGTTTTACCATAATCCAACATTTGCATGATAATTTCTATCAATCGAGATAAAAAAATATTACCATTACGTATGTACTATAACAGTTATATATATATCTTATACTTAAGTTATCTCGTGACAAGTACATTTGCACAATTACCCAAAGCTCTCAATACTTTATCAGCGATTGAATCAAGCCCAGTACATTGATTAAAGTACAAACAAGGAAATCTGCCAAGAACATCACGTAATGTGACTCCGATGTTTAAAAAAAACAATCGACAAAGCTGACAATATAGAAAAAAAATTCAGAAAAATACTAAGTTCATTTTATTTCTATTTTAATCTCAGGCATTACACTGATAACCTTGATGTAAGCTATAAATATTTACTTTTTTATACTACAGTCTAAAGTCATTTCCTAATCAACTTTGTAAAAAAAATTAAAATTTATACATTTTGCACACGATACTGTGTATTCAACGTATCGCCATTTGCACACGATGCTGAATATTTGTATAACGTGTATATATACGTAATTGTATTCTTTATTCAACGGGAGTGATACTCATAAGAACTCCTTTTAACAAAGGAATATACATTTCTGGGCAGTTAAAGGTAGGTTAATATTTTTTACTTAGTTTTGAACAAAGATATTTTTAAATTACCATGTTTACGATACTGATGGAAAAAAAATCAATATTAATTTCATGACTAATGTACCAATATTATAATACCTTAAAAAATCTTTTTCTCCCTTTCAGTAATCACGCAATAAAGCGTCCCAAAAATGTCTGACCCCTGCAACTGCATAGAAAGTAAGTCGAGATTTTCATTGTACAGTGTATACGTGTACCAAATATTTACTGTTCGAGTTATATTGATTTTGGAGTTGTCGCTCTTCATAAGTTGATTTACATTGAATTTTTTTTCTAGCTGGAAAGTGCGAATGCGCAGATTCCTGCCCATCAAGTGGATGTAAATGTGGCCCCAGTTGTAAATGTGGACCCAGCTGTAAATGTCCCGGATGTAAAATTAAATGCAACTGCAGCGGTACGTTTGTAGAGTATATTAACCCAGTAATGAACGTGTGTAAATAGATTTAAAAAAGAAATACCTGGTATGCAGGTAAAAACTTGATTGAACATTTATATCTATATCAGATATATATATAGAGGATCATTGCTCGCAACTGAATTGGCTGATAGCGGTTTTTGAAAATCTTTAAACAAAAGTAAAAAATCAACAACAAAAAATTGCTGAACGACTTTTGAAAGGAATGTTTAAAAACAGTATTTTTCTTTGGCACACATTTATAACAATAATAAAACAACGTTTACAAATGCATTCGAGGGAAGGGGTAGTGTCTCGTTGAATCCACTGATTCACTGATTGCATTACAAACATTTGGTTATCTATTTTTCTGTCCTCCAATGTGTTAAACCCTTGCTGTTCTTTACTTCAGACAGATTCAAATTTCCCCTTTTTTTTTTATTTTCAGGAACCTGTGGTTGTGGAAAGGGCTGTACCGGACCAGAAAATTGTAAATGTACCGACAGTAGCTGTGCTTGCAAAAAATGACTTCTTAATCACGAAACAAAACTCCATTTTAAAACAACAAAATAGATGCATAATATATATTTTTACCATAAAAGAAACATCTGTTTGTTTGTGTTTATTGTTTCTTGAAGAAAGAAATGTGATGTTCCTGCAGCTATAGGGATCTCTAATCAGTTGTAAATCTGTACATGTCACCAGTCAATCCTGTATTCATTCAAAAGTATAGTCTTACTCTAATTCTATCACTTCCATACCCAAAGAGAGAATGGGGAATTTTTACCTTCTATACATGTACAATTATGTACGTATCTTATAATGTCTACTAAAAGCTTTTTATTGCCTAAAGCTCTACATAAATACCTTACCATCAATTGGATCAAACCCAAATCATTGATTAAAGTAAAATACATGTAGCAATATCTGCAAAGAAACATATGATGACTTCGACATTTTAAAAAAAATGATACAGAATAAGAAAAAGTCTTGAAATTATATCAAGTTTATTTATTCCTGTTTCTATAATTTTTGGCATACATTTATAACTTTGGTGTAAGCTATTAAAGGAGATACTGTACATGTATGGGTACCATCAATATTTAGAAGACATTGTATGCATATGTGCATTGTTATTTAATATAACCCTTAATAAAATTCATTACAAATATTACATGAAGCTGAGGGTAACAATGTTTGACAATTTCAACTACCCATTTATCAATCTAATATCATTTCTTCAAATTTACACAAACAAATTAACAAATAAATGAAGTTCTCTCTGCTTCCTATGCAAGTATTTTCACTAGCTACATGCAGCATCTCTTAGAAGGAATCACCAGGTAGCAGCATGAACTACTGAAAAATAGTAATATAGATATTAAAGATGCAATACCTGTTATTTCTAATAATTAATATGTAATCAATGAATATATTATCACATCTAAGGCATAAATTATTGTTCTAAGGCATAAATTATTGTTGTTGTTTTTTTTTGGCTACTCAAAATTTATAAAATACCTTCTTCTGTATGATGTCCTAAAGACAGACCACAAAGTCTTCAAGATAATGTAAAATTTCTGTTTACACTGGAGAGGATTAGGGGGTTTTTGGTCCCCTCCCCCGTGACAGGACGTCTCCTTGCATCTGATTCTCGTTTAGATGCCTACATGAAAATATATATTGTCATTTCTTACGAAGTTGTGACATTACTTTTTGATCAACCCACGTATCAGAGACATTCGTCAAATAAACAAAATCATGAAAGCTGCCAATCTTCATATATAAGGTTATAATTAAAGTGTTTTTAAATTTAAGGATATTCCATCAGATTTTTCAATAGATGAATGCATAAGAGTATTAATATTGACATCCATGATTTTGCCACTTTTCTTTATCAAAGACATTACCCAGATAAACAAAATCATAAAATATGAAAATTCTCTACTGATTAGGTATCATAAAATTGCATGTTTTTTAGATTAAATCCATGGATAAGATATTGACGAAAATAGGTGATAAAATAAATGAATGATAAAATTCTAAATACTGTACCTCTTTGATGCATGTTTGCACATTGATTTATGAGTTCATTAACTGTTCTTCCAACTGCATCAGACTGTCAGTAAGCAATAAGAATAATTAGATTCGTTTGTGGATGTGTTTTTCTGCAACAAGCTTTCAAACACAACTTACAAGAGCACCCACACATTTCCAATATTTATATTACAACCAAATGCAAGTGACACAGGGCTTAACAAGTTTTTTAACTTTCAAAAGGCAGGTTTTATTCCATTTCCAATTATATTTATTATTTTGAATAAAGAGGAAAATCTGTAGGAAAGTTTAGGCTACATTATGATATAATATAAATTGAGTAAGAGCTATTCTGGAAAATACTTTAAGTCTCTGCATAAGTATAAACTAGAAATATGCCTTTAAATTTCAGTAGAGTGACCAAACGCATGTACTTAGCAAAATATATTATTTAATAAATAAATGAATAAATTTTTTTTTTCAAACATCTATATTTATTTTGTCGTATGTGTTCCATATGAACCTACTTGAATCAGATCTGTCCATTTCCCTCGAGAACAACTACTTGAACTTCTGGATATGAGATATCATTGATTGCTACAGTATGGGTTATTTAATTCGTACGTAATACACAAGGTACACAAAGTAGCTTTTATTGCCCCAAAATAAACAGACATATTTTTTAAAAAATCATCAAAAATAATTTTATTCCAATTATAAATAAATTATAAATCCGGCATTGTAACGAGTCGATTCCATCAACGTATGTGCTATTTCAATCTGATTCCGATAAATTAAAGGGTGTCAACAAACTTCTCCTTGATTTTCAGTTAGTGTATTTCCCGATCATGACAAGGAGCTCACGGCGGGTGTGACTGGTAAGCAGGGGATGCTCACTCCTGCATGGCACCTGATCCCATCTCTGATGTTTCAGAAGTCCGTTGTTTGCTCTCCTCATATTTTTTTTAAAAAACTAAATGATGAACAATTATTAAACCAGGTTTAACAGGTACATTTCGTGAAGCTATTAAATTCTTTTATTAGTTGATTTTTCCCCTTTTCTAACATTTCCAGATACTACAGTACCTTTCTTAATTCTACAAGATTCTGAAGTTGTCTTCCCAAAAGGCCTTGACCTGCTTTATAAGGGTGTTTCAAGAGAGAGAGATCTAAGGATAAATAAGATGACGAATAGTAGTTAAGTAAGCTGCAAAGCTGAAAATTGTGCTGCTGCATCAAATATGACCAAGCTCGAAACGACACTGAAACAAACATTGACATGTTGTGTGGTTTTTTTAACAATACTGCAACTAAATAAGAAATAATATGAGGAACTTTTATGGAAAAATCTAATCTCTCTCTCCCCAGGGCATTTGTAAAAAAAATCTTAAGACTTCCAAGAATTTAACAAATGCATTTTTTCCACTTACTTTTAATTGAAACGGAAATGTTTGTTGTTTAGTTTCGTATAAGGTTAGACCTACGTTTTTATATAAATTCTTAAACACTAAAAAATATTAATTCTCATATCATACAAGTAGTATGAAACTGCCTATGTACTTGGGCTGCACTGGGGTAATACATGTTGTGTTACAGGAACTCAGGGGACCTCTCTGGTGACGGAGTGGATAAACATAAGTTTGTTTCTTCTCTTGCATACGGTCGTAGGACCTGAATAAGGCAGACGGGTGCAGGGGATGAACGGCTAAATGTTTCACAGTGCACCAATGTACGTAAGACCTGAATAAGGCAGTCACTTGGTTGTAGAGAGAGGTGACATACCACAATTTCAAGTGGGGGAAGTGCCAAGATGCAGCAGTACTAGTGGAGTGGCAGGAACGAAGAAATTCATTGCGGGAGACACCCGTTGACCACAGTTAGTGGTTGTCCAATCAAGAAGAAACCCGTTGATTTATCGTTTTGTATTTGTATATATTTGTGTTTATATTTTATTTGGTCAACAAAAACTTGAGTTAACAGGTTAACGAACCTGAGTGTAACGCCTGGTGATATAAGTCATATCACCACACACCAAGCTCGGCCGCGTTGCACGTTACATAATTTGGTGGCAAGCGTCTGGATTTTGTTGACTATGGATTCGTCTAAGAAAGTGTCAGAAACTGTAGAGCGGATGGAGAAGCTCTTAGAAAGGATGAGAACGCTAACCAGCAACGATGGTCAGACAAATGCGGCAAGCCAAGAGTCTGAATATGCAACACACAGTACTGACAACCAACCGGCCTGTATGTCAGGAGATGTATCATTGGACGAGTACGCCGCACGGCCTAAAGTTAGATTTCCAGATGAAGGCAAACCAAGCTATACAAACCGTGCTGGGGTTGACGACGTTGTGAAGAGCCATCTGTTTGACACGCCAAAACCACAAAGGCAATCAATAGGGACAGACAATGCCAAGACAGGCCACATAATCAAGCCAGCCAAATATGACGGAACTACATGTAGTTCCTGGCTTGACTACAAGTCACATTTTGAGGCTTGCGCTGTTGTAAATGGCTGGGCAGAAGAAAAGAAAGGTCTTTATTTAGCTGTATCACTGCGTGGACAAGCACAGTCAGTGTAAGGTGACTTACGAAGTGATACTGGTCAGCATTATAAGACAGTGGTCAGATCCCTTGAGGAGAGGTTATCCCCTCCTAACCAAACAGATCTGTATCGTGTTCAGCTAAAAGAACGAAGACAGAGAGCATCTGACTCAATACCAGAGTTAGGTCAGATCATTAGACGACTAACCAGTTTGGCCTACGGATCAGCACCTTGTGATGTGCGAGAAACTCTGGGCAAAGATGCATTTATAGATGCCTAGGGAGATATCACAAATTGTCAGGCATTGCAAAGTTTTGTAAAGATGTAAATATTGTAAATAGTTAATCATATGCGGGACGCATATAATCTTGAGGGGAGGGTAGTGAAACGGAAATGGTTGTTGTTTAGTTTCGTATAAATGTTAGACCTACGTTTTTATATAAATTCTTAAACACTAAAAAATATTAATTCTCATATCATACAAGTAGTATGAAACTGCCTATGTACTGGGGCTGCACTGGGGTAATACATGTTGTGTTACAGGAACTCAGGGGACCTCTCTGGTGACGGAGTGGATAAACATTAGTTTGTTTCTTCTCTTGCATACGGTCGTAAGACCTGAATAAGGCAGACGGGTGCAGGGGATGAACGGCTAAATGTTTCACAGTACACCAATGTACGTAAGACCTGAATAAGGCAGTCACTTGGTTGTAGAGAGAGGTGACATACCACAATTTCAAGTGGGGGAAGTGCCAAGATGCAGCAGCACTAGTGGAGTGGCAGGAACGAAGAAATTCATTGCGGGAGACACCCGTTGACCACATTTAGTGGTTGTCCAATCAAGAAGAAACCCGTTGATTTATCGTTTTGTATTTGTATATATTTGTGTTTATATTTTATTTGGTCAACAAAAACCTGAGTTAACAGGTTAACGAACCTGAGTGTAACGCCTGGTGATACAAGCCATATCACCACACACCAAGCTCGGCCGCGTTGCACGTTACATAATGAACGATGTTGCCGTGGTGACTAAAAATAGAAATTTCTGTGAAATACTTTAAAAATGCTACACTATCTACAGTTTTGGTATGATTTCAATAAAACTTGGCACACAAGTAGCTATAGACTACACTAAGATATATAATTCTGTATATCGTTTTTTTTTTTCGATGAACGATGTTGCCGTGATTACTAAAAATAGAAATTTCTGTGAAATACTTTAAAAATGCTACTCCTCCTACAGTTTTATTTCAATATAACACAAGTACACTTAAGTAAGATACGTAATTCCGTGTATCGGTTTTTGATTTCAATGAACGTTGTTGCCGTAGTTACTAAAATAGAAAATTTCTTTAAATACTCTTAAAATGCTATTCTATAGTTTTAGTTTGATTATTATATATTGTGGCATGCAAGGAGACTACACTGAGATACATAATTGTCTTTTTTGTTTTTATTTAATTTGATACCTCTGGTCCGAAGGAGAGGGGTATAAACTGTTTTACCCTTGTGGATTTGTCCGTCCGTCTGTGTGTGTGTCCGTATGTCTGTCTGTAACAAATTATGGTCGCAGCTTTCTCAGCAACTACTTATAGCAGATGTTTGAAAATTCAACACAATCTTCTCTGAGGCATGCCATACGTTTGGATTCATTTATGTTTAAATCCGATATCAACTTTTTGTTTATCCGTGCGTCTGTCTGTTTCATACGTAACAATTTTTTTCGCTGTTTTCTCAGCAACTACTCATCGCAGAGGCTTGGCTCATGATGGGATTCATTTTTATTCAAATCCGGTTACAACTTCCTTTTTATCCGTGTGCATGTCCGTTTGTCTGGTGGTGTGTATATTGACATAATGTATATTTACATAAGAGTTGGGGTATTACTAGTGAGCATTGGCTCACAGGATTCTTGTTTTTTTTTATTTTGATGAATGATATTGCCATCGTAACGTATATTGAAAATACTGTAAAAGTTTATTTAAAACTTTTACTACAGTTGTAGTCTAATATCAGTATCTTGCCACAAAAAGAAACTGAATCAAGGATCATTATTCTGTTTATTGCTTTGTAAAGTTTCAAGTCCAAACTGCTACTTTTCTCTTCCTTTGTTATAAGTACAAATCAGTAGAGCTTCAGTCTCGAAAGAGACTTCTGATTCAATTACATGTTTACACTGGATAAGACATGTACATACCTGTGCCAAAAGTGAAGATAATTCTATTTTTTTTCTCTATATATTTCATTGAAAACATTTTGTAAAATCACTGGCACATGGTAAGTTTTTTGTCCAATTTCATCATCTATTTCAATACTTAAACCAGAAAATATGTAGTAATCTTTTTTAAAAGATCATTACATACTTGATATTTAGTATTCATACCTTAACATCAGATCTAAAATTCTTGATCAATGTTGACTATATAATTCATTGTGATTATGTGACTTCAATTCGTTTTTCGCACTTAAATTACTATATTTTTAAAATATTGATGCTGATAGAAAAACTGTTGTTTTATCAACTACAACAATTTCTTCGATTTTTAAGAAATTGGTGGTAAAGTCTTTTACGAATTGTCATACCATTGTTTTTACAAAATGTTGCTTTTAATGAAATAAATAGATATAAAAAAAATTATCTTCTCTTTTGGCACACATCTGTACATATCATGATAATGTATGCACAATGTTTATATGTATATATTAATATTTCTCTGATTCAATATAAATTAAAAAATGTACATTTTTAATTATATTGATAAACATAGATGGAATATATAGATATAAAGAACAAAAAGCTCATATGTCCAATAAAACAATACAAAATAGGAGCAGAGCAAATGACAGACCTCTCAAACATCAGAGGTGGGATCGTGTGCCACGGAGTAGTGAGCATCCCCTGCTGACCTGTCCCCACCGCCGTGTGCTTCCTGTCATAATCGGGAAATACAGTAATTGAAAATCGGTCGTCAATTCAGTTTGTAAATAATGGACAAACAATTAGTATGAAAACGTCATGATCAGTGAGCATTTGACTCAAAAATTAATATAACTTCACTGAAAAGTTCATTGTATCGACCTTAGCACTTAAGAAATAATGACATTCTACGAGAATGCTTATATTCGTGTTTCATCAACTTGTTTTTCCATAATTGACCTTGTATTAGAAATTGTTTATACGTAGGACATGCTATTGCGTATCGAATCATCTGAGAAATATAAACTCCGAATATAGGTGATGAAGATATATTGCTGTAACACAATCCAGGTTCAAATATAATTTTTAAATGATTGTATAAAAACGGTGTTGTTCTATTATACGGGGGGACGCAAAGTATTCTAACCTGCTTTTTGATTTTATAAAGATTTCCATATAGTCCTAGGCTTTTTGATTTTTTTTTTCAATTTGCTAGAAACTATTGCAAGCGGAATTCACTGCAAATAAAAAATACAAATACAACTGTATGCAGAAAAGTAGGCCATGGAAAATCCTCTACGTTCGCCGGGAAATGTATTTGTGAATTACTGCCTAAAGGTAATATTTCGCTTAAAGTTATGATTTCAAGATTTCCATGTTTTATTTTTTGTATACCCTTTTCTTCAAAGGAGAAGTTTAAAACATTTTTTCTACAGGAACATGCACGCATGCGCACATGTTTACGAAGGAGAGATGTTTGCTTCCAATGTTTGTATTTATGTCCAGACACATATTATTTTCAAAGTGTTACATTCAAGATGAACTAAGTCTCACCTGCATGTTGATAGAAATTTTCTTTTGGGTAGTATTTTCATGATAATAACTGATCCCCAGACAGTTACCCAAATATGAGAAGATCGTTACTTTTGATAAAAAGTTGGACAGACCAGCTTCACAGATAATTCTTTTTATTCAGAAAGAATATTTCGACTTTTTTTTCAGTTTTGTTTTATTTATCGTGTGATCCATTGTCAATCCTGTACTCTCTGTGCCTGGTAAGCAATATATAACGGTTTGCTTTCCATGTTTGATGAGCACAATTTCAACTTGCTTGAATTCTTTTTATTCATCAATTTATTATTTAATTTAATTTATTTTTTAAGCATTTTACAAAAATAAACTGAATTAAATGTAGTTTCTTAAATTTTGCATAAGACAGTACAAGCTTGATTTAAATGTAGAGTTTAATGTTCATCAGTCTGGAAACGTCTCCAATAGCCCATGATCGCGATCGATCACATAATGTATTTGGAATTGTAGCTATACCAGAGTAGAAAGAGGATGGAGGGAACGACTTCGTTTGTCGCCAATTATAGGTTTATGACTTTGCACGATAACTTTCATTTCATATAAAATTCAAAGAAAACTTTCAAAACTTTAGATAGACTTTTTTTTATTTTGTCAAAGAGGCACAATGTCCATGATTCTTTAACTTTAGAAGGATATACAATGTCCTCCATGATATAACAAGAACAAGTCCAATCCTAACACTGAGCTGGATTAATGGCATCCATGACAGCCTTATCCTTTGACTCTCGCACAAGCCGATCATAATCATCATAACTGTCGACGCGAATATGTGTGCAGTTGGTCTTCCCATCTTGAGAAACCAGGACCTTTATGATATATTCCGTCTTATTATCTGTTGGATCATTGCGACAGATGTAGCAGAGCGCACGAGGAGGATGCAAATCCGACTGGAAAGATTTCCTGCAACGATGCATGTCTTCTACGATCCTTTGAAGCTGCCTATCAGCATCCAAAACTGGATTAAAAGACATTCTAGTAATATTCACCTGAAATATAAATCAATAGATATAACAATAAACCTAAAAAAGAACTTTAAAAAATAGAGGGTAATACAACGCTTTGATAATAACCTCAAGTGCCTGGATTTTCTTTTTTTCAATTTAACGTGACACAGGAGGAGTGATCAAAAGTTTGCGAACTATCTCTTTATCTACAAAACGACAATTCAGATTAGACATAGCCTTCACAAGTTCTATAATTGCATATGCTGAATAAAGTTTTGCTCTTTGTTTGTGACGTCACGATGTGAAAATGACGTCACTATGTAGGTCACTTGTGACGAAAAAATGGTTATTGGTCAGGTGTACTCTTTCAAACAAGAGGCCCATGGGCCACATTGCTCACCTAAGCATTAAGGGTAGGAAAAAGTAGAAAATGGCTTTTTATTGTAAAGTTTAAATCCAAAAGTAGTCCCATGACCAATCATGGATTTGCTATTTTTTAGAAAATGATTTTTAAGGAATTTTCCTATATATTTCTATGTAAAACTTTGGTCGGCCATTTTGGCCCCGCCCTACCCCCGGGGGTCATGATTTGAACAAACTTGAATCTACACTACCTGAGCATGCTTCCATATATATATGATGAATTATGGCTTTGTCATTCTTGAGAAGAAGATTTTTAAAGAATGTTCCTATATATTTCTATGTAAAACTTTGGTCGGCCATTTTGGCCCCGCCCTACCCCCGGGGGTCATGATTTGAACAAATTTGAATCTACACTACCTGAGCATGCTTCTATATAAATATGATGAATTATGGCTTTGTCATTCTTGAGAAGAAGATTTTTAAAGAATTTACCTATATATTTCTATGTAAAACTTGGTCGGCCATTTTGGCCCCGCCCTACCCCGGGGGGGGGGGGGGTCATGATTTGAACAAACTTGAAACTACATTACCTGAGCATGCTTCCATATATATATGATGAATTATGGCTTTGTCATTCTTGAGAAGAAGATTTTTAAAGAATTTTCCTGTATATTTCTATGTAAAAGTTTGGTCGGCCATTTTGGCCCCGCCCTACCCCCGGGGGGTCATGATATGAACAAACTTGAATCTACACTACCTGAGCATGCTTCCATATAAATATGATGAATTATGGCTTTGTCATTCTTGAGAAGATTTTTAAAGAATGTTCCTATATATTTCTATGTAAAACTTTGGTCGGCCATTTTGACCCCGCCCTACCCCTGGGGGTCATGATTTGAACAAACTTGAATCTACACTACCTGAACATGTTTCCATAAATATATAATGAATTATGCCTTTGTCATTCTTGAGAAGATTTTTAAAGAATTTTCCTATATATTTCTATGTAAAACTAAGGTCGGCCATTTTGGCCCCGCCCTACCCCCGGGGATAATGATTTGAACAAATTTGAATCTACACTACCTGAGGATGTTTCCCCATAAGTTTCATCTTTCCTGGCACAGTGGTTCTTGAGAAGAAGATTTTTAAAATATGCTACCAAATTTTCATTAATTCCCAATTATCTCCCCTTGAATGAGGGCGTGGCCCTTCATTTGAAAAAAAATTGAATCCCCTTCACCCAAGGATACTTTGTGGCAAGTTTGGTTGAAATTGGCCCAGGGGTTCTTGAGAAGAAGTCGAAAATGTGAAAAGTTTACAAACAGACGGACAGACGGCTGGACAGACAGACGGACGGACGACGGACAAAATGTGATCAGAAAAGCTCACTTGAGCCTTCGGCTCAGGTGAGTTAAAAACTGTATATTTATTGCGCATAAAAAGTTGCGCTTGATTATAGATTAATTCTTCCAAATTCTTACCTCAATGGGGAAAAATGTAAGGCCATTCCAAATTTTTTCTCTGTTTAGCGTCCATCCATCTTTCAAAAACCTACCTACCTATTCGCAAAAAACAAACAAGCCAAACATAAAACACGTACAGGCTTAAGTCATAAAAAAGACGCCCTTCAAATGATTTGATCTAACTTAACTGCTCTGATACAAGAAATATCTATTCTTAAGCAAAAACAAGGGATTAAATGCTTAAAATACACGCAATATAACTTACTGTATAGAATTATTTGGAGAAATTGACAAAATTTAAATATTTCGACTAAATTAATCAATTTCAGGACTCCTGATGTTGTGTGTTTTTTCTTATATGGGGGTCAAAAACCAAGGCGCACGCGGACGCTTAACATATAAAAAAAAACTTGGAATGGCCTAAATTTAAAAAATTCTGTTCTCATCTATCAAGTACATTCGTAGTTCAAATCAACACGAAGCGCAATAGGCTGAGTTGTCTTGCAAACCAAAATGGCCATATAAATAGACAAAATTTTTGATGATCTCAATTTCAGGACCAGGAAGGCTATTTATAACAATTATTTAAGGAATGTCTTGTTGTGGAAACCGTGAAAAAAGTATGTAAGGAACACACGGTCAGTAATATTTTGCGATAATAGTTTTAAAAGCATTGAAAAATAAATTGATAAACAGCGTATTTATTGTGCGCAATAAATATACAGTTTTTTCAATGGGTGGCACTGTAGCTCTTCGGTCTGTCAAAATATTTTTTCGGAGGGCTACAGTTCTGCAGCTAATCTCTTATCTGCACATGCAATGTTCTATTTCATGGGCTTCGAATTGGGCAGTGGTTTTAAAACATTTTGTTTTTGAGTCCCAAAATAAGAATCTTGTCGTAAGTCGCAGGTTCAAATCACAATGCAGGACGTTGAGACCGTTCCTTGAGAGATTGTAAAATCTTAGGTCTGGTGTCGCAGAAAATGCTGGCACAAATAAGATCCCTCACTGCTCAATGGCCAAAGGCGCCAAGTAAAAGCCTAAAGTCCTCTAACGGGCAAAGGTTCAAATGTTGTCCTCCTGGCAATTCTATGGGACATTAGAGAAAAGAAATAACAGAATCTTTAAAAGTCTAATGAAAGAAGGTATGGACGTCCCAGGAAGCTGAATCATAATGTCAAAACAATTAGTAAGATTTTAATTATAAACAATCTTTAATTAAACCAAGCATGTCTAAAATGAAGTAATTGTAAGTGTTTTACATAATGTCAAAGTCAGGGAGTTAAGCCCATAAATAAAAGGCAAGCATGGAAAAATCACATCTAAATTCTATTCTGCAGAAGTACATGAACTAACAGCAACCCGTACTCCAGCGTGCTAAACCTACTTTTGAGTTGGCGCCACGTATAAAGAAGGCTGGTACGTTAACAGAGACTGTAAGTTGTAAGAATCAGCAGATTCCGTATATATATACTCACAGTACATGTAGTAGATGAACTGTTTATAAGATCAAAACTGATGCTTACTCCATGTACTACATGTATGTATTTTAAATCTAAAAGACAGATTACTCCTATTTAGTACTGATATTTTCAGAAATGAATGTCCGTCATCATAAAACATATTTAAGTGTGAGAATGCTCTCAAGTCTAAGAATTTTCTCAAATCCGAAAATTCTCAGACTTAGCGGCCGTCATAAAAAGTTGAGAAAAATAAAATTTCATTAAACTCTTTTTATTCTCAAATTCTCAGCTGAGTAATTCTCAAGACTAGAGTTGAGAATTTTTTTGAGAATTTTCAAAGTTTTATGACGGTCTAAATAAGATCAAGGCATAAGGCTGATTTATCTCCATTCTTTTTAAAACTCTTCCTTTTGGACGATGAAACAAAAGCGATGTGACATTCAAATCTCATTCGTCTGTCCGTTTGTCAGTCTGTAGTTCTGTCCGTAGTCACAAAAACTCTAATCCTGATCACATCTTTTAAATGAGAAGTGATAGGGCTTTCATATCACACATGTATATTGCCTGTACCAAGACCTTTCTAAGTACACTATGATTTTTGACCCCATGACCTTGAAGTTTGACCTACCTTAAAAAATAAACATTACATTGAATTGACCATAACTTTTGAATGAGAAGAGATGAGCCTTTCATTTTATTACGTGTAACAAATCCTTTCTAATTACACTATGATTTTTGACCTCGTGACCTTGAAGTTTGACCTCTTTTTTAAAAAAAAAAACTTGAACTTTGGACATGACGTCTGAATGAGAAGAGACATGGCTTTCATACAAGACCTGTGTATTGCTTGTGACAAGACCTTTCTGAGGGCACTATGATTTTTGACCCCGTGATCTTGACCTTGAAGTTTGACCTGCTTTTAAAAAGATAAAAACCATAAAATTGGCCATAACTTTTGAATGTTTGAATGAGAAGAGAAAGTGATTTTTTATTAAACATGTGCATTATCTCTGACAAGAGTTTTCTTGCCCCATGGGGATCCGGGTTAGAATAGGTTCTCAGTACCCCTTGCTTGTCGTAAAAGGCGACTAAATGGCGCGGTCTTTCGGATAAACCGAGGCACCGTGTCACAGCAGGTGTGGCACGATAAAGATCCTTCCCTGCTCAAAGGCCGTAAGTGCCGAGCATAGGCCTAAATTTGCATCCCTTCACCGGCAATGGTGACGTCTCCATATCAGTGAAATATTCTGGAGAGGGACGTTAAACAGTAAACAATCAATCAATCTGAATACGTTATGATTTTTAACTTTGACCTGTACTGTAAGTGTGACCTACTTTTCAAAACTTTAATCTTGTTCATGACTTTTGAATGAGAAGACACAGGGCTTTATATTAAATCTTTGTATTTCTTGTGACAAGACCTTTCTAAATATACTATGACATTTGATTTTGTAACCTTTTCCTTGAAGATTAACCTTATTTTCAAAAACGAACTATTTTACTTATAACTTTTGAATAAGAGATGGGGCTTTTATATTTGACATGTGCATATCTTGTGACAAAAATATTTCTGACCTTTTTTACCTTGACCTTCATGTTTGACCTAATTTCTAAAATCAACTTCGGTGATAACTTCTAAATGACACATAAAATGGCGTTCATATTTGACACAATATGCCATTAAAATGACATTTCACCCATAAAGACAACGAAAGCGGGGGACCACAATTTTTTTCTGTGCTTCTTTTTAATTGTAAGCTAATGCAAAAGTTATGCAAAATCTTTCTTATACTATTATAACTTTTAGTTTAAAACATATTTCAATTTGAAAATGACAAGCAAAAAATACAGGCAAGAAGTACAAAAACACGTATGACTTTGACTGTGCCAATCCATATCTGCCTCGAAGGTTGTTTTTTTTTAATCTAGTTAATTTGCCATTTTTTCCTCTTGGACACAATGCCCCCCCCCCCCCTGATTTTCTGGGTGTGTCTTCTTTTTAGGACATACCTTACTTTCATCTTCTTCTGACATGCATCCCTGTTCTTTTTTGCTTTCTTGTGATTGGTCAACCAAATGATGCCATTCCTTGTGATTGGTCAACCAAATGATGCCATTCCTTGTGATTGGTCAGCCAAGTGATGCCATTCCTTGTGATTGGTCAACAAAGTGATGCAATTCCTTGTGATTGGTCAACCAAGTGATGCCATTCCTTGTGATTGGTAAACCAAATGATCCTTTGTGATTGGTCAACCAAAGCCATTCCCTGATGCCATTCCTTGTGATTGGTCAGCCAAGTGATGCCATTCCTTGTGATTGGTCAACCAAGTGATGCCATTCCTTGTAATTGGTCAGCTAAGTGATGCCATTCCTTGTGATTGGTCAACCAAGTGAAGCCATTCCTTGTGATTGGTCAGCCAAGTGATGCCATTCCTTGTGATTGGTCAACCAAATGATGCCATTCCTTGTGATTGGTCAACCAAATGATGCCATTCCTTGTGATTGGTCAGCCAAGTGATGCCATTCCTTGTGATTGGTCAACCAAGTGATGCCATTCCTTGTAATTGGTCAGCTAAGTGATGCCATTCCTTGTGATTGGTCAACCAAGTGATGCCATACCTTGTGATTGGTCAACCATATGATGCCATTCCCTGTGATTGGTCAACCAAATGACGCCATTCCTTGTGATTGGTCAGCCAAGTGATGCCATTCCTTGTAATTGGTCAGCTAAGTGATGCCATTCCTTGTGATTGGTCAACCAAGTGATGCCATACCTTGTGATTGGTCAGCCAAGTGATGCCATTCCTTGTGATTGGTCAACCAAATGATGCCATTCCTTGTGATTGGTCAAATTAAATGATGCCATTCCTTGTGATTGGTCAGCAAAGTGATGCCATTCCTTGTGATTGGTCAACCAAGTGATGCCATTCCTTGTAATTGGTCAGCTAAGTGATGCCATTCCTTGTGATTGGTCAAAAAAGTGATGCCATACCTTGTGATTGGTCAGCCAAGTGATGCCATTCCTTGTGATTGGTCAACCAAATGATGCCATTCCTTGTGATTGGTCAACCAAATGATGCCATTCCTTGTGATTGGTCAGCCAAGTGATGCCATTCCTTGTGATTGGTCAACCAAGTGATGCAATTCCTTGTGATTGGTCAACCAAATGATGCCATTCCTTATACACAACAGGGGCTTTTTAGGTGTGGATATAACTTATCAATAGGTTGAAGTTTGGTTTATACATTATTTTGTTTACTTGTTGCATATTTTTGTTTTTCGTCTGAATTGACTTCAGAATGTTTGCATACTCTGAAATTTCTAGAGGCCGTGTTAATGACTTGTTCTTAGATTTGTATTGTTTATAGATTTTAACCAGATTTTTTTTAGATCAAGCACTCTTCATTGATTGATAGATCCGAGGCTTAAATTGTTTTTGCCCTGTCTGTTTATCTGTATGTCTGCTTGTCTGTCTGTTGTCAACTTTAACCTTCGCCATAACCTTTGAACCATGAAAGATAGAGACTTCATATATGGTATGCTAACTCCACTAATTAAGTTCTTTCAAATGACATCAATGACATCAAAGTCAATGACCTTGTGACCTTGACTGTGATCTATATGCTAAAAATAGGTTTTTCGAACGTTGGCAATAACTTTTGAATCATAGGAGATAGGGACTTCATATTAGGTATGCATACTCCACTAATTAAGGTCTTTGAAAGACAACAAGGTCATTGTGACCTTGACTCTGACTTATAATGCTATAAAAGCTTTTTTGAACATATTTGCCGCCGGGCACATAGTGTTTCACAATCACATCTTGTTCATAATGTTACTAGTCATTTATAATGCATACTTCTAAACAATGCAACCAAACACTGAACACATTCTCACAAAATAATCCATTTCATAAGATGTTCAGCGTTTGTTGGTTAGGGCGAAAGAGCTGTAGCCTTTTTTTTTAAAATCTATAATTCTCAAAGTGAAGAAATTTCAGTGACAATCATTAAAATAAAACTATAGCTGGGTTTTTTTTTTTAGGTCAATACGATGATTTAATCATATGAAGAGTACAATATTCGTGAACCAAAGAGCGAGGTGAATATTATACTTCGAAGGTGGCTAAACCATGATCGTATATATTGACTGAAAAAAGCTAAAGTATATGATTAAATGAATAAATGATATACTAAATAATAGTGATAAACTGTATACTCACAAGACGTTCATTCCAGGTTTTCTATGTTTAGAGTCCTTGAGGGACTTGATTGTTGACACCCCGTATCAGAAAAAAAGCAACTTGTGTCCAATTCCTTTGACATGTCTGTCAATAAAATATGCTCAAATCTTTTTTTTTAAATGCAAAAAGTCGTAAAATTGAATGTTCTGGTCAAAATCTTGGAATTCAGTCAATTTCCTTAATAATTTGTCTATATTATGACATATTAAGTGTACATCTATTCGTCTTAGCATAAAATACATTGATGCGTCTACCTGTTTAGAAATGAAATCAAGTTTGTGTTTTATTGAATTGGGGCAAACTGAACAAGTCGGAGTTATCTCTCTTTTATCATTAAGATAAAACCGAAGAACATCCTTGATTTGTACCATAGTTAGGTGTGATTTCTTTTGTTAAAAGTGTGGGTTTTCTGTACATAACCCACACTTTTCTATAACCCCACCCATCGAGTCGGGACAAAAGAGCTGTTTATAAAACGACCATGCACGGTTTTTAAATGAAACAATTGTACCAAATTTAGGAGAGAAAAAAGGAGTAAAAATTTTCAATTGTATACAGCATTTTGTAATAAATAACAGTTAAAAACGGCCATTAATACTTTAACTTTAGTTAAAAGTGAAGAAAAAAAAAGCTTCAGAAATCGCTTGATTTTTTAAAAACATTTTTTAAATAGTGTAATGACCAGGGTGACGTTAGCTTAGTAGATTTCAATATATCGTTCTTTTGATAACCAACAAAGGAAACACGGTACATACTTGACGTAAAAGCAAGTGTACATTACTGTCCTTAAATAACCTTTTCGATTGCAGATCTAGCCCATTAAAGATCTAATTTTTATCAAATTGAAATATAAATAACCCCTATCAAACATTTCAATCAACGTACCACTGTGCACGGCAAAGTTTGTATCAGATTTACAAAAATTTAAGTTAAACCAAGTTCATAATAAATTTAAATTACTAGTATGTAATTTTGACGATTGAAATTTACGAGAAAAAAAATCATATCAAATTAACATATATCATTGAAACCAAACTCGTTATTTTTTTTTCAATTATATAAATCAAACTTTTTAAACGGGCCTAGATATGTTTAATTTTTATGTCGCTTGCTAGGCCCAGTGGTTAAAGCACCTGCCCTAGAGTCACAAAGTAAGGAGTTGAATCCCCTTGTGGGACGTGGAGACCTATAAAGTATAAACAGAGTTCCCGTGTCGCAGAAGGTGTTGACAGGATTCATATCAATATGAGTGCCGAGTACATGTATAGGGCAAAATTTGTAGCAAAATTTGAAAAGTATTGTATACAAATCACTTACCCTATATACGATGGACGTGGTCAGAAGGACACGAAGGAGCGTAAAATCATATAACATCCAAATGCATCCTTGAAAAACAATCTATTTAACTTTAATCACGCAAACCAGTCCGACCTATTCCTAAGCTGACTTACATATGAATGATTTTTGAAAACTATGGTACAAGTCATTTACCCCATATCACACTGTTGATTATGTGTAGATACCCGATGGGCGTGGTCATAATGACAACTCGGGAGCTACGCTCCCTCGTCATTATGACCACGCCCATGTATGATATGGGGTAACTACTACAAAACCAAAGAGATTTCCCCGTACACACAGGCATGCTCCTGATACTTGCCTAAGATATATGTCCTGAGATTTTTCCGAAGATATGAAGATACATATACACCAACTTCCACTTATTTATGTCAATGCAGTACTGTAAATAAAACAAGAGGCTCATGGGCCATGTCAACTTTTTTGGCCCTGTGGTTCTCGAGAAGAAGATTTTTAAAGATTTTTCATATATATATATATTTCTATTTAAAATTGGAATTCCCTATTGTAGTCCCGCCCTACCCCCTGGGGTCATGATTTTAAGAATTTAGAGTTTAAATTCTAAATTGTTAACATCATGACCCCCGGGGGTAGGGCGGGGCCACAATAGGGAATCCAAGTTTTACATAGAAATATACAGAAAAAATCTTTTAAGAACTTCATCTCAGGAACAAGTGAGTCCAGATAATAAAACTTATGTGGAAGCTTCCTGGGGTAGTGTAGATTATCCAAGGATGCTTCCATATAAGTTTCAATTATTCTGGCCCACTGGTTCTTGAGAAGAAGATTTTTAAAAAAAAATCCTATATATATTTCTATGTTAAATTGGATTCCCTATTGTGGCTCCGCCCTACCCCCGGGGGTAATGATTTTGAAAATTTAGAATCTACACTACCCCAGGATGCTTCCACTTAAGTTTCAGCTTTTCTGGTCTACTGGTTCTCGAGAAAAAGATTTCTTAATGACACCACCCTATTTTTGTCTTTTCTTGATTATCTCCCTTTGTGGGGGGGGGGGGGACCTGACCCTTTATTTTAAAAATTTTAAACTTCCCATCACCCAAGGATGTTTTGTATGTTTTGTAATAAGTTTGATCAAAATTGACCTGTGGTTCTTGAGAAGAAGTTGAAAATGTAAAAATTTACAGACGGACGGACAGACGGATTACCGACAAAATGTGATAAGAAAAGCTCATTTCAGCCTTCGGCTTAGGGGAGCTAAAATGATAATTGACTGCCGTCAAGAGAAAAGGGCCCTTAAGGTCAAATTTTTACAAATTGACTTTTTGATAAATTTTGATAGCCGGACTCTTTCTGAATGCAAATACACGTGTATACATAAATTTTGAAAATATCTCACTTTTTCGGTATTTTATGAGAATTTTAGTGAGGCGCTCCAAAAATTACTTTAAAGTTACTCACTGAAAACGTAATGACGTCGCCTGTGTCTTGTTCAATTTTCGAAAAAATCTTAAGATTACATGTTATTTCACAACTTATTGGAATAACCTCATTCGTTTTTAGAATAAAAAACATGAGAAATTATTATTTTTTTCTTCCAAGCGACTATTAAGTAATTATTCCTAAGTGATTTCATAAGTTCTTTCTATTTTCATGCTAATTTTAGAGCAGATCTAGTAATTCGTAAAAGGGGAGGGGTCTAGACAGAATCTATGAACAGTTTATAACATAATCAGTAGGGAAATAATATTTGTTTAAATTCATAAAAATAATTCTTTTAAAGTAAAATAATCTAATTTAATTAATAAAATATATAAAGCACTTGTGAGACTTATAAAGATTAAAAGAAATACAGAGATAAAGAATCTCAGGCAGAAGGACACCATGCGCAAATAGGGGCACCCCTCGCAAAAAGCACATCGATCCCGATATTTAAAAAAATCTTATGAGACGGCAATCGGCAATCCTCGGCTGACTCCGCTACGCTCCAAACGTTATGTGCGAGGTACGAGTCATCCGAGGAACTCCGATTGTTATGTGCGAGGTACGAGTCATCCGAGGAACTCCGATTGATGAGACGGTTTTCACTCACCAACACACACGCACGTTACTTTATTCTGTTAAGATAAAATAAAACACCATGTATTTTATTTTCTGTATCACCGAAAAATTCAATTGAGAAATAAATCAGATACGCTAAAATATATAAACTTGTTTTTAAAAAGTTTATTGCTTTATAAACATTCATGAAAAAAATATACGTTCCCTTCTTCCATGCAAGCGGATTTTAAAATCTTTACGTTTTTAAATTTTATTAAAATGTTTAGAGCTCTATGTTTCCATTGTTTATACAATTCATTTTCGTCGCCTGTCTTAGTTATGCATATAGGCAAATAAAGGACAAATGAATTATTTATATACCGTATACCTTAAATTGAAACTTTCTTTGAATTTATACCTCAAATTGAAAACGTCTTTTAAGTTCTTTATTTTTTTTTAAGTAAATCACAATTAAAATCGGTTACAAATATTTCTGCACTTTACCCCCTTAATTTATGTTGTTTCATTGAACATAATATTTGTCTATTTCTTACAAGGACCGCTATACAAGCTCTACTTTTGTACTTATAGCAAAGGAAGAGAAAAGTTTCTTTACAACAGCAGTAAATAGAACAATGATCCTTGATAAAGTCTCTTTATAGTGTAGTCTACTTGTGTGCCAAGTTATATTGAAATCAGACCAAAACTGTAGGAGGAGTAGCATTTTGAAACCATTTTACAGAAATTTCTATTTTTAGTAACCACGACAACACCGTTCAAGGAAATCAAAAACCGATAAATCTAATTATTTTGGTGCAGTCTACTTGTGTGCCATTGAAATCAAACCAAAACTGTTAACATTTTGAAACCATTTTAATGAAATTTCTATTTTTAGTAACCATGACAACACCGTTCATGGAAATTGAAAACGTCTTCTACTTGTGTGCCAAGCTATTCTGAAATCAGAGCAAAACTGTTTTTTGATTTCACAGCAATTTCTTTTTTAGTAACCATCACAAATAACACAGAATTATCTTAGTGTAATCTAAAAGTTATATTGAAATTAGCATTTTGAAAGAAATTTCACAGAAATTTTTATTTTTAGTTACCACGGCAACACCGTTTATCGAAATCAAAAACCGATACACAGAATTATTTTTGTGTCAAATTTGACCAAAACTGTAGGAGAAGTAGCATTTTGAAAGAATTTCACAGAAATTTCTATTTTTAGTTACCACGGCAACACCGTTTTTCGAAATCAAAAACCGATACACAGAATTATGTATCTTAGTATAATCTTTGTGTGCCAAATATTGAAATCATGTTGTATATTTCTTACAAGGACCGCTACTATGATCTTAAAAAAATTATGTATAATATTGTATAATTTAATAAAAGAGATGGGAATTGTGCTGCTCTTGTCTCTTTTTATTATTTGTACACTAAACGTTGCTTGACTTTTCTGTGCGAAATTACAAATCCATTAAAATTTTGACGAAATTAGTTTGAACCTGAAACTGAATGAATACCGGTAGAGGAGCCTCATTTATCCGGATGCTTTGGTTCCCAGTCAATTTGTCCGGATATGTGAAACGTCCGGATACCTGAATTACTATTTAAAACAAGACAAAATAACGTTAAAAACTTTCGTTCCGATGAAAAATCGTCCGGATACACAAGCATCTGGATATCTGGCGTCCGGATATTTGAAGGTTCACTGTATTTTTACGCAAGAACGGCATGCCCTTAGGAAGCCATTTCAGTTGGGGGTGGGGTATATTTTTTTTCAGTTGTGGACACTTTCAACCATCAGATTTTCTTTGACAAGCGAAACAATTTTTTTATGGCCACGAACGGTCATCTTTTCATTTTCCTCCGTGACAATGGCTATTTAACTTGATACCTTATAAGTTTTTCAAATTTCGATGCGATTGTCTTATCCAATAATGAACTATTACGTTCAACATACGTAAAAATGCTTTTTGTGTGAGGCAATGCTGTTAATTAAGTAATAATATACCGCTGTAATTTGACTCTCTTTCGCTGAAAATATTTAGGCAAACCATTTTTTCCCTTGTTATTACTTCAGATCATACCAAACATTATTAAAAAAAAAACATTTGACTCGTACCATCGCCTGTCTCCATACAACTCGTTTGAAAAATTTAGGGGAGGTTTCAACCAGAAAAAAAGTTCCTTAAAAAAACTCAAAAAGGAGGTGGGGTGGGTGGTTGTTGTCGAAACTCGAATCCAATTTCGCCGGGGGGGGTGTGTTAGGTTCAGTCTTCTTTCAGTATCGAATTTTCTTAACCAAACATAACACACTGCCTTGATCTTTTGCCCTATAGTTCACGAATTTGACTATACTGTAACAAAAAATGTGGGTGGGGGAGGGGGGACTTACAATGTAAACCCCACCCTCTACCCCCGTTGCTATTTCCGTGCGACTGTAATGGCCAATATTTTCTTTAAAATAGGGAAAAAAATGTTTGTTTATTAATTACTTTCCGTAGGATCATGTTAGGATTACGATATAAAGTCTTATCTCGATTTCAACGGAAGTTTAAAAAATTAATGTCGAGATATGCGGGGTATTTTGATACATGTATCAAAGTTGAAGATTTCAACGCAAAATGTGACTCATTTATTTCATATCATGAATTCAATAGTCAGTTATATTATCATTTAAAGTTTTTAAAGATTTTAAACATTTTCATATAACTTTGGGAAATTACACCCATAACAATTTGTCACATACTTTTTGCTCTTTCAGTGAATGTATTCTCAAGAGATGTAGCCATATATCTGATATTATCCAGAAATTCGTACGTCTTTTTGCATAATCTACGTATAGTTTTTTTCCCTTTTGGTTTATAAATATCCTCATTCATATCATCACTGTCGATGTAATATTAATAATTTCTTCAACATTGGGTATAATGCTTTTGGGAAAAGTCTACAATAGCTGTATTTAATTTTTTAACAAATTGCAAAATAGGTTCCAGTGGACTTTCATGTATTCATTTCATCGGAACAATTTCAGAAATTTGAAACAATAGTAATTTCTACCATACAATTCCTTTGAATATATTCATTTGATAATTTTAAATTAGTTTTTTAAACAAAATCTAATTTAGCAAAATTTTTGTGGCATCCATATCATCCGTATTTTTTCCTTAGCATATTCTATTACTGTTAATTTAGTAAAAAATAATTTATTGTTGATGTAGAAGGTTTGGATCTCCCATGTTACCAGTATCTTTATTCAATCAAAGAGGGATTATGTTTCTTAGCTTGAACTTTTACGGGTCTTTTTATTCGGAGATTTTTTTGGGGCTTGTCTTCTTACTTACCACCCCCCCCCTTTTTAAAACACATTTTAAAATCGACAGTTCATCCTAGGCTGGCTATCGGGGTACATCAGTATGATTAAGTATGGATTAAAATTAAAATGGGTAAATACACTCTGTACGTTTTAAATTATGGTATATATTTTCAGGAATAAAAAGTAGCGCTTATAAGAACGGTAATTACTATATGTGTATTTTTTGTAATACCACCCGAAGTAATGTTGACTGTTGCTACGCAGGAGGGCGTTGCTTCATTATTCAGCTAGTAGTGTTTTTTATCAAATGTTTCTCTCAGATCTCTCTCTCTCTTCTCTTTCTCTGAAAAAAATATACAAGTATATGGAATATACCTTTTAATATTAAGACTTCTTAACATGAATTCAAATATAAGCATTTGTAAATTGCTCAGAAAACAAATGTGCAGCGTCTTTAATTTAGGCATGCATAGACATCGTTTTAATCGTTGTTCCAGAGCAAGCAATGTGCATGTCCAATGTTCGGTATATGAACAGCAAGTTAAAAACTTAAAACAAAATTATGAACAAATTTACGTACTAAATTGTAATAATATCATATACCTATTAAAAAATGTCAGCATCAAGCTCCAAATTTTTGTTAGACTTTGAAATTCAATTTTATTTTTTTATTTTTTTGTTTACAGTCAACACAAATTACTTCCGTGTTTACAATACCGCGACTTTGACGTCGTTTTCTGAGCATTGTGACGTGTAGTCCGAGAAATCTGACGTTTTCCTGGCTTTTTTTACGATTTTGATAATTTTTATGCCAAGAAAACGTCAGAACCGGCCATTACGTAAACTGAGAAATCGCCGCCTCCAACCAGAGGCGGCATTCTCGGGTTGATTTTAGCTACTTGCGAACTGAATTAAATTTCAAAGTCAAAAGTTATCAAAAGTACAATACTTAAAGAACTTACAAATATAGTTTTTATGGTTCATTTATGAAATAAATAATTCGTTGAGGACAAAACACCAAGTATTATGTATATCAAGGAATGTCCTATTAAAATTTCAACAATTGATATGGGGTCATTCACCTTCCCTCTGAGAAACACGCCTTCTTCTAAGACCTACCGCTTTTCAGCTGATCTCTGCAACTTGAGAATTATACTTCATTTGTCAGGTTCCATTTCGAATCGTATTTATCCAAAGCTAGTTTGACTAAATATTGATTCTTTGGATGTCCGTAAATGCACTATAGTAACCACTAATGATTAAACGCCGCTTAGCGATAGAAATATCATTAAACGTTACTTACAATTTCAACGCTTTTTGCACTAAGAGTAGACATTCTCAACTGCTAATGAAGGAATTGCATCATCATAGCAATATAAACTGCAACTTTAATGTTGGAAATTTTTATTGCAAAATTATAATTAACTATTTCACGAACACAAAAAATTGATATTAATGTTTATAATCTTTTGTTATTCATATTTGCGATGGAAGAACTTTTTATAAGCTATGCATGATTGAAGCAAAATTGCATTATTGTCGTCCTTTACAATATGGGTTTCTTAGATAATAGTATATACAAGTCTTATTGGACACATTTTAAGGGCAAAATAAAAATCTCAAAAATGCAGCTCATTTTGCTTTAAGCTGTTGAGAAGGTTAACTATTAATGCAATAATTTACGACATTTAAGTGTTGTATTGCAGCGATTTATGTTCTTTCTATCCTGGCGTTTTACCATAAGGAAAGCTGTAGCTGCAATTTACTTTATCATTGTAGGTCACATTAAATACTCATAGCTTAGCGGTTCCTTAGGAATTTATTGATGGCCCCAATATTACGTTTTCTTAAATATATCACTTGGTTAATTTTTTCTGTCCTTCGTCATTTCACACAAAAATTAATTAAAAATATTATTTCTTTTAAAAGTTAATTTTTATTTTTTGGTGGGTTTGATTGACACATCCTTTCACTTTCACAAATCTTAAATTTATTCTTAATCCTTAAGAAAAGTGGCAATCTTGTTGTGTATTAATGAGAAACATTAACAAATTAAATCCAGAAAAATATTTTTTTTTCAGAGTAGAAATGTTAGACAAAATTCTGTCCTTCCGTTAAAAAAATCAAAATGTTATGTACTTTTTATCTCATGGATGGTACTTTGCAACAACTGGAAAAATAGTGTGTGTTTGTTTTGCTTTCGAACATGTCTACACTGAATTTTCTAGATTATAGTATCAATATTTTTTCATCAATACACAATACTGCACTTTTCCTAGACGGACATATCCAAGTTAATAATTTTAAAAGATTTTTAATTAATTTTTTTGTGTGATCAAAAAATAAATAAATACTTGACAACCGATGAAAAAAAACAAAACTTTTAATCCTTGCTTTAAAAAAATGGCAGACATATATCCAAGAATAGATGAAAAAAATATTACTTGAAACCGATCCTGGCAGTTTTAAAAATGAAAGAAAAAGTGAGCAAGCCCACATACCCCCCCCCTCCCCCAAACTCAAAGTGCTGAAATTCCCGGAAGAAATAAAGGAATCGGAATTTCCGGGTAATATGCACATCTACACATTGTGTCCTAAATACCTGCATAGTTTGACGACCTTCTGTGCAGCGGTTTAAGAGGATTCGCCCTGACAAAATGTTCATCTCTATATTCAAGGTATGGCCAAAATCTAAGATAAAAAGTGCTGAAATTCCAAGAAAAAATAAAGGAATCGGAATTTCCTGGTAAACTGCACATCTACATATTGAATCTTAAATATCTGCAAAGTTTGACGAAATTCTGTGCAGTGGTTAATGAGGAGTTGCCTTGAAAAAAAAACAGGACTGACGGACTGACACACTGACTGACGGACGGGTCAGAAGCATTATACCTCTAACATGCAACTTGTTGCGTGGGGTATAATAAACAGATATATTTCATTGTTTATATTTTATTCAGTTAAAATTTTACAGTTAATGAGTACTGCCAACAAGTTGGTGAAGATTTTTTATTCAACTAATGTAAAGAAAAAAAAAAGTAAGATCAGAAAAATCTACACTTCATTACTGTTTAAAGAAGTCCATTATGATCAGAAAGTCTGTACTTGAATAGCACTGTTTTGTGAAGTCCATTAAGATCAGAAAGTCTGTACTTGAATAGCACTGTTTCACTACAAAACTCCATCCCTGACTAATAGTCCAGTAACACAAGTGGCCTTGGTTTTAATTTTATCCCTGACTAATAGTCCAGTAACACACGTAATCTTGTTATTAATTATATCCATGAGTAATAGTCCAGTAACACAAGTGGCCTTGGTATTAATTCTATCCAGTAACACAAGTGGCCTTGGTATTAATTTTATCCAGTCAGTAGAATTGTAGTTGTCTGAATGGGATCCTTCCTAATGTCAGCAATCTACATTATGTCAGCATCCCTCTCTAAAACAAAAAGTCACAATTCGTTATCATTGGAATCAACTGTTGAGAAAAAAAATTACCTTCTTATTATGGTTAATTTTACATTTTTCTTTAAATTTCTTCAATCAGCTTTTTTTTTCTTTTTAAACACATTTTTCTGAATAAACACTGTATTTAAAGAGGCCCATGAGATATACTGCTCATCCCAGTCAATACCAGATATACCTTGTTTATAAATATAAATGGTGTATCATTTTTCAGATTTTGGGAGACTGCTTCATATACATGTATATAAATTCCTATGTAAAACTTTGACCCTGCATAGACTTGGGGGTCATCATTTGGACAAACTTAAATACATGTATTACACAACCTAAGGATGTTTCCATATAAAGGATATGGAGATAAAAAACAGTATTCAATCTCAAAGTCCATAAAATAATACAAAATAGGAGCAGAGCAAATAAGGACCTCCGAAACGTCAGAGGTGGGGTCAGGTGCCATGGAGGAGTGAGCATCCCCTGCTGACAGGTCACACACGCCATGTGCTCCTTGAAAAACAGACAAATCTGTCATCAATTCAGTGTGAATAAATAGTGGACTAACAATTGAGACCCATATTTTTATATGGTTTGGTTATATAAACCCATATCACCTCTGACTATATTTTTGTTCTTGAGAAGGAGACTTTTCCTATTATATTTCTATGTAAAACTTGAAATCTTGGTGTAATAAGGAGAAGGTTAAAGTTTGCATTTGTCTAAGGCCAGAAGGTCTCTATCTATGAAGTCATGATCTTGAAGATAAAAAAAGTTTACATGATTACTAGACCTTAAAATT